>NC_142656.1:47553333-47715000 GCF_055504915.1 Nelumbo nucifera | reverse complement strand
AAAACTCAAGGAAAAATTAGAGAAGAGATGAGAGAGATGTGTTTTTTTTTTCAAGTCTAATGATTTCTTCCCTCTCTATACTTCCCATTCCCCAATAGAAGCCTACAAAATCTCCTAAAAATTCTCAATAACAATATCCAAATCTGATTAATTAAGGAAATAGAATCCTAATGTAAATAGGAAAGTGGTGATTTCCGCATATGAAAACTTGAAGACTAAGGAACGCTTCCAAAACGTCAATAGTGCAGGTGCAGCTATTTCAGGCCCGATTTCGACCTTGATGCATCTAGTATCTCTCAAAACTCAAAACATGAAAATTGTAGATCTTTTTCTTTTAGTTCCAAAGCATCTTGAATCATCTCAATCGAAGATCGGATGAGAGATTTATGCCCAAATTACGAAGTGACGCCGAAACTGCCAAAATAGCCCAATTAGCTTCGTTTTTCACTTAACGCCTCCATTTGCATCCTAGATCAAAATATAAGAATAATGAGTATATTTAGGCACTAAATAAGTATAAAAGACTAAACATTGAGGGAGAAAAATATGATATTTTGCATTCTCATCACAGAGGTAGAGTATCAATCTATGGCAGCTGCCATAAGTGAACTTCTATGGTTAAAGTGACTATTTGTTGATATAGGGCTGCAACACATTCCACCCATGCAACTACACTATGACAATAAAGATGCAATATACATAGCCACCATCCCAGTCCTTCATGAGGGGATCAAACGCATTGAAATTGACTGTCAATTTGTGTGTTACTACATCCAATCTCAAGCTACTTCTACCCATCATATTTACTCTAAAACTCAACCAGCAGACATTTTCACCAAAGCACTTGGAGGTGATCACTTTCATTCCTTATTACCCAAGTTGGGCATGTCTCTTCCCAATCAAAGCCATGTCCAACATGAAGGGGGAGTCTTAGAATACGACAGTTGTGAAAGTCGGTTAGGAGGTTAGAAGTTGTAACAAGTGGAAGTCCACTTGTCCAGCTATCCAACCCATTTGTCTAGCTGTTCTGTTATGACTCATGTACGTGTACAAAAGATGTGGGAAGCTTTATTTGAAGCTTTCTTAAATCAGCCCGAAATGGGCTTCTCGCGTCTTTTCCATGCACCGTCTTTTAACAGCTAGATCTTTCGTGAGCCAAATGGGAATAGACCAAAAATCGGTCTTCCTGGCTTGTAAACAACCGAAAGACCGTGTAGAAAGATGCACCAAATGGGCCCTTATTTTTTTAAGTGCCGTGTAATTCATAAAGTATGGTTCATCCCACGGTTATCTATTAGAGTGGACCACTCATTAAATTAGACTTTTTTTGACTGGTTACTCCATTGGTTTAAGCTAGATAACCCTTTCCAATCTAGAGTTAAAGAAATAAAACAGAAAATAGAAAGACCAAATAAATGGAGAATGGTTTGATGGAATTAACGAACCATTCGAACCCTGTGTATTTATAAATGAAGAAGTACAATTTGGGTACAACAATAGTTGTAGAGAGTCAGATAATATTGAACTTTATCAGATAGAGTTTGTCATAGATTTAAACTCCATCTCTATCTAGTTAGTTGAGTTCTATCTCAATCTGGATAGAGTTACATCTATAGAAGGAGATCTATCTGTAGATGGAGATCTACCTGATGACATGGCAGCTCCTGATGACATGGCAATAGGGTTATACTCAATATGCCCCCTCAAGCGAATGGGCATTGGAAGCACATGGAGCTTGTCCATAATAGAAGAAAAATGAGGGGAAGCCAATGGTTTTGTGAAAATGTTAGTGAGTTGATGCAAGGACTGAACATGATGGAGTTGAAGAGTTTTCTTGAGAATATGATCCCATAGGAAGTGAAAGTTGGCTTCGATATGACGAGTCTGAGCATGGAAGATTGGATGAGTTGCAAGGTAACAAGCTCCAACACTATCACAATAAAGTGATGGAGCAGATGGAAGTCAAACTCCAAGATCCCGTAAAAGAAAGAGACTACAACCAAATTAATTCGGTGGTAGTATTAGTAAGGGACTGAAGCTCTGCTTCTGTACAAGATCTAGCAACAGTATGTTGCTTCTTAACACTCCAACTCACTAGATGAGAACCAAGATAAACACAATACTTGCTAGTGGACCGGTGGTCATCAGGGCATCGTACCCAATCAGCATCAGAAAAATCCAAGAGTCTGGTAGGAGACTGAGAGGAGAAGAACAATGTGTGATCTAGGGTATATTTGAGGTACCGAAGTATACACTTTACTGTTATCCAATGTTCATCAGTGGGATTATGTAAAAACTGACAGGCCTTGTTGACTACAAAATTGATGTCAGGCCTAGTGAGAGTAAGATACTGCAGTTCGCCCACAATACTCCTGTACTGAGATGGATCAGAGAGGAGACCCATGAAGTCTAGAGAGTTTAGCACTTTCTACCATAGGAGTAGAGAGAGGTTTAGCACCATCCAGCCCAACACAATGAGGAAGATCAATAATGTACTGGCATTGGCAAAGATAAAGTCCAGTGTGATCCCTATGAGCTTCAATACCCAAAAAATAGTGGAGACCACCAAGATCCTTGAGCTGAAACATACGAATCAGTTTGGCAATAACAGAATTGATAATAGCTGAGGAAGTGCCAATAAGTATAACATCGTCCACATATAACAACAAGTAGATACGATGAACACCATGAGAGTAAATAAAAAGAGAGGGATCACAGCTAGAGGTACGAAATCTCAGTTCAACAAGCTTAGAGCTAAGGCATGAGAACCAAGCTCTAGGAGCCTATCGAAGCCCATAGAGGGGTTTAGATAACTTGCTCACATGATTGGGCCGATTTGCATCCTCAAAACCCTTAGGCTACCGCATGTAAATATTTTCAGTTACTAGAACATTGAGAAAAGCATTATCAAAGTCCGGTTGCCAAATAAACCATTGATGAGAAACGGCAAGAGAGAGGATAGTATGAATGCTAGTGGGTTTAACAATAGGACTAAAAGTGTCAAAAAAATCCACACCCGGTGTTTGTGTAAAACCCTATGCAACAAGCCGGGCTTTACAGTGATCCATAGATCCATCGGGTTTTCGTTTGACCTTGTAAACCCATTTAGAACCTACCACATTCATCTTGGGATGAAATGGAACAAGATCCCAAGTCTTGTTCTCAACAAGAGCTTGAAACTCCTTGGACACCGCCTCACACCAATGACGATGTTTACAGGCTTGGGAATAAGTGCTAGGTTCAGATTCAGTAGCAGCAACAGAAGCAGTATAACAGAGGGGCAGAGAGTACCGAGTAGCTAGAGAGGCTTGAGTGCGCATCGAACTGGTGACCATAGTACGAGTGCACCAAACTAGAGCAAGGACAAGTTGCATGGTGTTCATTAAATCCTGAACCAACCGAGTCCGAGGTTGGGTGCATGGGAGTTCATCTAAAGCAGAAGGAGGACCAGCGCTTGTGACATCATTATCATTGGAATCGGAACTGGGTACATCTGTCCCGGAAGATGGCTGGGGTGATGACGAGGTTGTAGGAACAGGTGAGTGCTAGAGCTGGCTGTTGGAGCTAAAGATGGGTGCTGGAGCTAGCAGTAAGTGAACATCCTTAGAGCTAGGTGCTAGAGCTAAAGATTGCGGTGGCAAGCCAGGGAACTGATCTTCATCAAAGATGACATGGTGGCAAATATAAATTCATCCTATCTTAACATCATAGCAGTGGTACCCCTTGTGAGAGGAGTTGTACCCCAAAAATATGCAGAGGGAAGAACGAAAATCTATTTTATGTCTGTTGTATGGATGAAGAAACAGACAACATGCACAGCCAAAGGTGCGAAGCAGAGAATAATCTAGTGTGCGCTGAAATAAAAGCTCATATGGTGAGTTGCCTTGAAAAGTCTGGGAAGGAATGTGGTTGATTAGAAAAACCGCAGTTTCAGCTACATCAGACCAAAAATTCTGGGGGAGAGAAGTAGCGGCTAGTAGGGTGAGGGTGGACTCTATCACATGGCGATGCTTCCTTTCAACCACGTCGTTTTGCTCATGAGTGTGCATACAGGAGAGACGGTGTCTGATGCCTTGAGAGTCAAGGTACTGTGAAAGTCTCTGGTATTCCCCTCCCCAATCAAATTGAATACATTTAATTTTCTATCAAATAATAACTCAACATGCCATTTAAATTTGAGAAAAATCTCAAACACATCAAATTTATGGCGCATAGGAAAATTCCAAGAAAATTTAGAAAAAGCATCAACAAATAACACATAATATTTAAAACCATCATTTGACTCAATTGGGGTTGGTCCCCATACATCTGAATAAATAAGTTCTAGAGGACTATTGTAAGACGACGGTGAACTAGGGAGGGGAAGATGATGACTTTTTCCTAATTGACAAGCATGAAAAACTGAAATATCAAACGAACCATGATAAGGAAGACTAAATTGAGACAACAATTGACGAACTGCTTTCACTGAAGCATGCCCAAGTCGATGATGCCAAATGTCCAAGAACCAGCTAGTTCATGACCAAGGATATCTTGGATAGTCTAAGGACCATGTATGAAGAGCAGAATCGTTCTACTCATTAGAAGGTCCTAAAGCAATTTACGAACGCATAAATGTCCAAGAACCAGCTAGTTCATGACCATTGTCTTAAGATGATGTGATACATTAATGAACTAGAGGCTCTTGGGTCTAGGCTAGATCATGTCACCAATGTTGATGTCATTCTGAACTCTTTGCCTCCTTCCTTCAATAAGTTCATAATGAACTATAATATGAACAAGCTAAATGTTAGCCTTTAGGAACTCAACAATATGTTGCAGAGGGCCGAAGAACTGATAAAGAAGGATGAGCCCATAGCTTTGCTTGTTGAATGTGGCAAATCGGACAAGAAGAAGAGGGAGGCAAAGAAGAAACCTCAGAAGAAAACTAGCAAACCTAAAAAGCAGAAGAAGTACAAGGCGTCAGATGCCTGTCACTTCTAAAAGCAATCCGGCCATTGGAAGAGGAATTGTCCTCAGTACTTGGAGACCAAGAAACAAGGTAATTTCAACTCCTTTGTCAATGAGACCAATATGTTGGTTACTTTTGCTCTCTGGTGTATTGACTCCGGGGCTTCTACTCATGCATGTAATACATTGCAGGGGTTTAGGAAAAGCAGAAGAATGAGTGATGGAGGACTGATTCTTTACTTGGGGAGTTCTGCAAGTATTGCAGCTACAACCATAGGAACTGTAGAATTGTATTTCAGAGAAGGAATAATTACATTAAAAGATTGTCTTAATTTACCCAATTTGAGAAGAAATATGATTTTTGTTTCAAAACTGTGTACAGATGGTTATTCTGTTCTTTTTAGTAATGTGATTACTATCAAAAGGAATAACAAATTCCTCGCATATGGAGAACTCGAGAATGGTATCTATGTTTTCCATCCTTCTCTGAAAACAAATATAACTGAAACTACGTCGGATAATAACCCCAAGAAAAGAACCCGTGATACAGTTAATCGCACGTGCCTGTGACATTACCGACTTGGCCACATTAACATAGATCATATCACAAGGTTGATAAAGGATGGTCCTTTGGATTTTGTAACTGTAGAAGATTTTCTAGCCTGCGAACCTTGCCTTCAATGTAAGATGACAAAACTGCCATTTAATGGTAAGCCTGAAAGATCAACGGGCATGTTTGACCTTATACATACTCATGTATGTGGTCCCATGAATGTTAGGACACGCAACCAGCACGTTTATTTCATAACAAGTACCAATGATTATTCTCAATATGGTTACGTGTACCTAATGAGACATAAGTCAGAATCCTTTGAAAAGTACAAAGAGTTCAGACAAGAGGTCGATAAACAGTTGGGGAGACACATTAAGGCCCTTCGATCAGATTTAGAAGGTGAATATCTCTCTGACGAATTCAATGACTACTTAAAGGAAAATGGGATAGTATCACAACTAGCTCCTCCTACTACACCACGGTTAAATGGTGTGTTAGAAAGTAGGAATCGGACATTATTGGATATGGTCCAATCACTTCTCGTACACTCGGAATTACCTACATCCTTTCGGGGTTATGCATTAGAAATTGCGATATATGTGTTGAACCAGGTTCCAACCAAATCTGTTCCAAAGACTCCTTATGAGCTTTGGACCAATAAGAAACTAAGTGTAAGACACTTAAAGATTTGGGGTTGTCCAACACATGTTAAAAGAACAAGTGTTGACAAATTAGAATCTAAGACCAGCCCTTGCCTATTTGTAGGTTACCCAAAAGGCTTTGTAGGGTATTTATTCTATGACCCAGGAGAGCAGAAGGTATTATGTAGTCGAAATGCCCATTTCTCGGAGGAAGATTACATCCTAAACAATCATCATCAAGAATTTGTTCTTGATGAGGAGATCTCAGGGGTAGTGGGAGATGTCCCACAAGCTCTAGTTAATAACCAACCTAGGAGATCTACATGGGCATCTAGACCTCTAGTTCGTTACAACTATGACCAAAAAAGTTACTTGGTGGAAACCATGACTAGTGAGGAGGATCCCATGACTTATACAGAAGCTATGTTGGACATAGATTTCTTGAAGTGGGTAGATGCCATGAAATTTGAGATGGAATCAATGGAGACTAATGGAGTTTGGACTCTAGTAGATTCGCCCCTTGGGGTAAAATAAATTGGTTGCAAATGGATCTATAAGAGGAAGAAGGGCCTCGATGGTAAGGTTGAGACCTACAAGGCTCATCTTGTGGTGAAAAGGTACACTTAAAAAGAGGGAATCGATTATGAGGAAACCTTTTCTCCCATGGTCGTGCTTAAATCCATTAGGATCCTGCTAGTTGTAGCAACATACTATAACTATGAGATTTAGCAAGTGGATACCAAAACCGCATTCCTGAATGGAGATCTTACTGAAGATATTTATATGCAATAACCACAAGGTTTCATAGTTATAGGTCAGGAACACATGGTATGTAAACTTAACCGATCCATATGTAGACTTAAGCAAGCTTTGAGGAGCTAGAACATTCGGTTTGACTCTATCGTCAAATAGTTTAATTTTGAGCAGAATCCGGATGAGTCCTATGTTTACAGGAAGACCAGTGGGGATAAGGTTACGTTCTTGATTTTGTATGTAGACAACATTCTACTCATTAGGAATGATGTAGGAATGTTGAGTTTGGTAAAAGTATGGCTTTCGCAACAATTCTCCATGAAAGATCTTGGAGAAGCTTCTTATATTTTGGGACTTTGACTCTATAGAGATAGATCGAAGACGATAGAAGGATTATCCCAGTCTACTTACATTGACAAGATAGTCAAGAGATGCAGTATGGAGAACTCCAAGAAAAGAAATGTTCCTTTTAGGCATGGAGTCACTCTCTCCAAGGGTATGTCTCCCAAGACACTTGAGGAGATTGAGGGCATGGAGGAAGTTCCCTATACCTATGCCGTAGAGACCATCATGTATGCCATGTTGTGCACTCGGCCAGACATTGCTAAGGCTGTGAGTGTGGTAAGTAAATACCTGTCTAACCCAGGACAAGAGCACTGCACCACTGTGAAAATCATACTGAAATACCTTTGAAGGACAAAAGAGTTTTGTCTAGTATTCGTTGGTAGTTCACTACAGATCCTTGGGTATACCGATGCCGATTTCCAGTTTGACCCAGATGATAGAAAGTCTACATTTGGATACATCTTTATGATGGAGTCCTGTGTAGTTAGCTTGAAAAGTAGCAAACAAGAGTCCACGGTAGATTCCGCAACCAAAGCCGAATACATTGCCACAAGTGAAGCTGCCAAGGAAGCCGTATGGATGAAGAAGTTCATTCAAGAATTACGAGTAGTTCCATCCAGCACATCATCCATTACACTGTTGTGTGACAACACTGGATCTATTGCTCAGGCTAAAGAGCCACGAGCACACTCAAAGTAAAAACACATCGAGAAGAAGTACCATGTACTACAGGAGATAGTTGGAAGAGGGGACATCCTAATTCAGAAGGTAGCATCAACGGAAAATGCAGCAGACCCATTGACTAAGACACTAACATAGAAAGTGTTTGAGAAACACATGGAAAGTATACGACTTCGGTTTGTACCCGATTGGACCTAAGTGCAAGTGGGAGTTGTTAGACAGTGTATGCCCTTAGCTCCAATTAGCATGATGTACATTATGACATTTACTGTAAATGAATAAAGTACATATTTGATTCTTGTTATTGTGGCGTGTTTCTATGTAATACCCTTAAACTGGACACATATGAGACTCGTGTCAGTTTAGAATCTTCACAACCATTGGATAGATTTGGGGAGATTTATCCTACCAAGGCTAACACTGATGTACCACCAAGTTGGTTGGAGTGGCTTGTCTCAGCTGCCAGGGTGAGACCTGAGGTACATGTAGTGTGGCTTTTCTTGAAACCTTGAATCGGACCAAAATTCCAGTATTGCCCTGGACCTTGGAAATAGATGGGCAAAATAGGAATGTGACACCTGACCCCTAGACTCGATTATGATACTACACTAGGTGCTAGATTGGGCTGTCTTTGATGTGTCAATCAGTGAGATCTAAAGGGGGTCAAAACCTAGGTATGTTGGGACAGTCCAAGAATTCATCTAAGTGGGTGATCTTAGTGACAAGATTAGCCCCTTTGTCGAACAAAGTGAATGATCGGGAAATGCACTCTCTCTGATGGAAACCTAAACTGCCAGTAGTGGATTTCAAATGTGTTTGAAATTTGGTTTTGCAAAATATAATTATATAAAGATATACTTATATATATTATGGTTTCAAAATGTTTGCAAAATGTTTTAATTCCCGGGATCCATGTGAGTAGAGAGTGTAGCACTGTACCTTGCAGCCGAGGGAGAGGTCCTCTCTTGTCGGGCAGTGTTTGATCATTAAGAGCTGAGAGGTTAAGTGTAAGACCATTGAGGGTTATACCTGATGGACTAATCTTGCATCTGCCTACAGTCGTTGGGCCTTCATAAGATGGCTGGGCCATTTAGGGTAAATGTTGGGCCCATTAAGAGCCCATAGTGATGGACTCATGGGTTCATTGTATTCAGCAATGAATTCGGCTAGGCCTTGTCATAGTGGCTAGGCTGAACCCATGTGGCTGATGTGTAGATCAATGTTAGGGTCCCACGCAATACAAAGAGAGCCAAGCTAGCCAGCTTTAAAAGGAAGTGAGCTTGAAAGCTTAATGGCCCTAAAGCCCATTTCAAACTAGGTTAATTAGAATAATTAAATAGAGGCAGATATGGGTTTGGATCAACAGACAAAGATAAGAGGATAACTCTTATCCACTTAAAGAGTTGAGATCCAAATAAAGATTTGGATCAGGGAACTCCTAATTGGATTAGGAACAAGTTGATCTTTAACTGCAGATAAGATAAGAGATTATCCTTATCACTTAAAGAGTTCATATCCAAATAAAGATTTGGATCAGGAAACTCCTAATTAGATTAGGAGGTTGTCTCTTTAAGGCTATAAATAGAGAGTAGGGCGGATCTGAAAAAGACACCAGACACAGACATTACAGAAGACAACTCAGTTTGACTGATTTTGCCTTCAGTTCTTTTTCTCCCTACTCTTGCCGCCCTACCCTGTTCGATCTCCAATTCTTGGATTTGATCAAGATTTGATCTTGATATTGTTTCTTGCTAGAAGAAACAATTTTGAAGGTGTGCTTACTACCCTATTCGATTCTTGCTGAAAAATCACAAGTTTTTGGTGAAGAACTACTGGTTGATCCTACCTCATCCTAAGCTGTGTCATCTTTAGTGGAGGGAGGATTTGATACACTCTTTGGGTGTGAACACCTATGTTGGGAGGAGCTTTTTGCGTAGATTCCATATCAAGTATATCCCTTCCAAATCTTGGTTTCTGATTTGGTCCGGTTTGGTTACAAGAACAAACATTGAAAATGCAGTTTTCTAAATTGGGAATAGGATTCCCGGATGAGGGTAAAGAAATTTTTGAAATTTCGCCCAACTTTCCTGCAGGGTTCGGCCATCCATATGATGATCTCCCATCCCTTCATACACTTCCAAACACCATAAGCCAGGAATGTTGCACAACTGATAGATAATATTGCTACATCCATGACCTCTTCCGGAACCATCATTCTGGTTTCCACGGCTGCCTTTGCCTCTGCCTCTGTTGCATTGTGCACTATTGTGCGGCTGTTGGGAGTGTTGTGGGTTACTTTTACTGTTTGAAGCAAAATTAGTAGAAGCGCCATCATCAGACTTAGTAAAATGATTTTCTTTGTGCTAAGACTCATGATTGAGTAATTGGCCAACAACATCAGCAATTCTCAGTCTATCAAAATCAGGTCTATTAGCAATAGCAGTAATAATGAACTCATATTCAGATCCAAGTCCACTCAAAATACACATAACAAGATCTTGTCAAGAGACAGGTTCAAAAATAGCAGAAAGGTTGTTAGCAATACCTTTGACCTTCTGTATGTATTTAGAAATAAAAAAAGTACCTTTCTTAATACTGTGGAGTTGTCTCTTCAATTGCAAGACTCTGGAATGTGAGTGGGAAACAAAGGAATCCTCCAACGCACTCTAAACTTCAGAGGATGAGGACATACCTATGACCTAAGCTAGGATAGCCTCAGTAAGTGAAGAAACGATCCAACTGAGTACTAGTTGATCCAGTTTATACCAGTGATCGAATGTTGGGTTGATAATCTTCCTTAATGGATCCTCAAGATCATCAATTTCTTCAAGAGGAGCAGGAGTCTTCCCTTCTACGATACCCATGAGTTTATGAGTATGAAGAATGGGAAGAAGTTGTGCTCACCATAGCAGGTAGTTGTCGCTATTCAGCTTGATAGGGAGATAGTGAGAGACATTTGGAATTGAACCTGGTGTGCCTATTGCAGATGGTGGTGTCAACAACCCTAGGTTGTTGATCTCTCCTCCTGTTGAGTTATTGAAAGAAGCCATGAGAACCTAGCTCTCATACCAAGTTGAAGAAATAAAACAGAAAATAGAAAGACCAAATAAATGGAGAATGGTTCGATGGAATTAATGAACCACTCGAACCCTGTGTATTTATAGATGAAGAAGTACAGTTTGGGTACAACAATAGGTGGAGAGAGTCAGATAATATTGAAATCTATCAGATAGAGTTTATCATAGATTTAAACTCTACCTGATAGGGTCTACCTAGTTAGTTGAGTTCTATCTCAATTTGGATAGAGTTACATCTGTAGAAAGAGATCTATCTGTAGATGGAGATCTATCTGATGACATGGCAGAAGGGTTATCCTCAATATCCAGTCATGTTTCACTTTTTGCTCAAGGAGAAGTTATCATGTGGCATATCTAGAAGGCATGTTGCAAACTTCGGATGGAGCACAATGTTTCCGAGCCTTTATCAGTTGTTTTTGCCACTAATGCTAAGCTGGATGGTATCTCATCTAATATTTCTCGACAGCTTGACACAGATTCTTTTCAAATCCTAGTTCTAAGGTATATTAAGTGGGTTAAACCTCTTGCCAATACCCTCAAACTCAATTTCAATGGAGCTTTGAATAATGTCTCTGGTGGCATAAGTTTCTTGCTTCGTGACTCGGAAGGTAGTTTCTGTTTTGGGAGAGCTTTGAAATCTTCTTTGGGCACTCCGTTGGAAGTTGAAACAAGGGCAGCCCTGGAGGCTCTCAAATTTACTGTGGATCTTGGGGTTTCTTCTCTTATTGTAGAGGGCGATTCTTACACTATCATTAAAGTTATGTTTGGTTTGAAGGAAAATGTAGGGTAGGGAAGGGAAAGATAGGAAAACCTTTACAAACTCGTCTATTTGTTGGACTCTAATTCTGTTTCTCCTTGGCAGATCAAAACAATTATTGCTGATTGCAAACTCGTCTCACAAATCCCTCACCGCTCGGTACTATGGGTCTCTCAAAATTGTAACAAAGCTGTACACCAGTAACTAATCCCTCACTGCTCTTAGTACTGCTCATTTGTACACATGGTCGACTCCTGATTTTCTGCTTGAGATTGTTATCTGATTGTAATTCTGAGCAGACTATTAGTTAATGAATTACCACCAGTACCTTGCTGGATGGCCCTTTGCCTGAAAAAAATATTCCAGAGTTGCCATTAAATTAAAGTCATGGCTACTGCATATATGCCTAGGGCTATTAATTAAACTGGATTTGGTCCAATCCGATCCACTGGACAAAAGAAACTCTAGAGAGAAATAGAGTAAAAATTTCATGGTATAGATAGCAAATCAATAGATGGACAAATAGAACGGTTGTTAAAACAAGGATCTAACCAATAGATGCAGAGTCCTAAAAAGTTCACGAAATTGCCAAAACATCTGGTTTTCTATCTAGATTTCCGATCAATCCTTCAAAAATGACTTGATTCCCATTAGAATTCAATAAATAAAAACCAATGGAACATAACTGACAAACAGATCGCGAGATCAGGATAAGAATGCAATCTTGAATGAATTTAGAAGACTGCAAAACTAGAATAAAGAACATGATATTAAGTATAAACTTAAAAATACACTTTATTAAGAAAAGCAGAATCACAAATAAATATATGATTTTTAGTAGTCAAACAAAGAATATCATCCATAACTGAGTAAATCCTCTTCGACCAAAGTCTAAGAATAGTTCTATTATTGGTTTAAAAAAGGCATAGGCAATTTATTCTACCAGAAACTTTTGGCTACTAAGGCTCAGTTTGGTAGGAGTATAAATGCAAATATGCAGAGTGCAAAACCTTGTATTTTGTACTATTTTGTATATATTTATACTCTACATATTTGTATTTGTACTCCTTCTAAATTGAGGTTAAGGGGGCGTTCTACAACATGAATGTTTTTGTTTTCATCATTTGTTTTTGGAATTACAACATCGGCAAAAAAAAAAACAAAAGAAAACAAAAACATGTTCTTGAACTCTGTTTTTGTTTTCAAAGTAAAAACAAGTTGGTTTTGTTTTGAAAAACAATACATGTTTTTAAAACCAACGAAATATTTGTTTTAAAAACAAAAACAAATTTTATAGTATAGAAAGTATATGATTTATAGAATATGATTTTGAATAAACAGATAAAAACATATTTTTAAAACCAGATTAAAGAATATTTTTAATTTAAATTTTGTAAACAAAAAAACATGTACATAATTAAAAGCATATTTCTTATATTTTCATTTTAAGAAATGATTTATTTTTAAATAAGATTGTTTTGATGTTTTTAAAACTGGCAACAAAAAAAACAATTCATGTTGTAAAATGCCCCTAATTAGAAGTTGAAATTGCCAATTTTTAATTTAGCAAATCACTAAAAAGTTAAGTTGCTTACTACTATAACAACAATTCCAGATTAGTGGCTTTGGTTGTTCTAATGAAAATGTGGAGCACATGCAAGCCTGTAGCCTGATGTAGAAATATATAGTGGAAAATGAGCATATATAATAATATCAGCTATGTCAGACATGAAATCTCCAACCTTGGTGGGGGAGGTTGGAATATAGTAGAGTACATGCAAGCCTGTACCATACAGAATAACAGAGGAACTACCGAACTACATGCACTAAACGGAAAAGAGATGGAAGATTAAATTGGCCCCACACATTAAGGAATGCTTGGACTCAGCATGATCAGATGATTCTAATCGTACTTTGGTTTTCCCCTACCCAAAAACAAAAAGATCCTAATCGTACACATGTAATGACAAAAAAGGGTGTTCGGAATATAGTTCAATAGATAAAATACAAATTCTGCAGATTTTTCCTATCTATCAAACAAAGAATAGATAAAACATAAAAGGGCCTTGGGACGCGTAATGGAAACATTCAATTTCACAGATGCTGACGCGAACCAGCATCAGAATTTTGTAACCCCAAAATTGATGTCAAATTCACGAACAGGATATGGTTTATAGGGGAAAGGGCCAGTAGTAGAAGGGGATGGAATTTAGAATTCTGCATCGTGTGTATCCGTATTTATCCCAATTATTTATAAATGGAATTCTGAGCTGAGCTGATACGTCATTCTCCCAAGTATTTATAGGTAGAGAAAGGTACAGGGAGTCACTTTGCTCTCCCTTTCAGGTCGACCTTCCACAGAGGGAATCCAATTGGGTGTGACCCTCTTGATACTGACAACTGCAACCCTCGATGTCGTACGATACGGCGACCGACACGTTGCTCCTTTCAACTTTTTGGAAATTAATGGCAACGTAGCCCACGTCTAACTTTGTGAGAAAAATCCAAAATAATTCAGCGCCCTTTTGAGTTCTACCCAACATAGGCCGGTTCACCGATGCCCATACGTTCCTTGCCTCTCACGTCTCAACCGAATACCCTCCTCCTGAACCGAATACCCTCCTCCTGAACCCCCTTTGTAAGAACTTTAGAACGCTCCAGTGAGAAACGGTAGTTCCCATTTCAGGCGTAACTCCCCTCACCTTCTGTATTGCTATTACAAGGTATTTTAGGCAGTTCCCTTTTCAGGCGAAATCTCTTCACCTTGATGAGGCCCTGTTTGGTTCACGGAAATAGGGGTTTGGAATTGAAATTAAATGGGTTATTTCGATTCTAACTATTTGGTTGGACAGAATCGAAATCCCATTCCTATTATTGCTGGAATGACATTCCCCCATTTGAGGGAATAACTATTCCCTGCTTCTTCCTTGAGAATGAAATCCTATTTTTAGTGATTATAATTTTCATTCTCATTCTTATCTGAACCAAACAGACTATAGGAATGGACCATTCAAATTTTGATTTCGGAGGATTTTGATTCTGATTCTAATTCCAACTATGAACTAAACGGACCCTGAGTTTCTTTTCAGCATTCATATTTTACTGTTTCATCGAAAACCCATTTGTATAGCTGCTACAAGGTGTTTTTCATTTGAATCTTATATATTTTCAATGGTTTTTATGAAATTTTTACTTTTTACTTTTTAATATTTGCACATTCTATCTAAGCTTAAATATGCACGTATTTGGAGTTGTGGATGTTTATTGAATAAATGCTGCCACATAGGCACTACATCATTTCCCTCATTATACGGATCCATATGCATAGAGATGTGTAGGCATTTATTCATTGTTTTGTTGATGTAGTGTCTAATGACACTTAATGGCACCTAAGTGTTAATAAATGGGTCCATTATTGCTTTTCTCGGTTTTGCAAACAAATCAAGAACAAACGTTTAGTGAATGAATGCCCACTGTTCCAAATACATAGTATGTTTTTGTCGAATTGTTCATTCATGATTATTGCTCATTTGTTTTTAGAAAAATTCCCGATTAGTACCATGTACTTTGTGTTTAGTGCCACTTTGGTCCCCAAACTTTAAAATGCGACAAATTCATTACTCGAACTTTCAAAATGTGACAATCTAGTACCTACCATTAATCAACGGTTAACTTATCGTTAAGTGACATTTGAAAAGGACACAAATGCCCTTCAAGTGTCATTTAATTTTTTATCAACCATTTAAACATTGGCAAAAAATTAACAATCCCAAATCCTTGCTTCTTCCATTCAAGAAAGTTGGGGTTACGTCTAAGCGGACATTCTAATGGCCCCAACTTTCTTGAATAGAAGAGGCAAGGATTTAAAACTATTAATTTTTTTTTGTCGATGTTTAAATAGTTGATAAAGAAAATTAGATGGCATTCAAAGGGCATTTGTATTTTTTAAAATGTCACTTAACAACTCATTATCAGCTATTTAATGGCAGGTACTACATTGTCACATTTTAAAAGTTCAAGTAATAGATTGTTGCTTTTTAAAATTTGAAGACCAAAATGACATTAAACCCAAAGTACAAAATACTAATCCCAAATTTTCCTTTTTTAAGTAGTAGTCAAAACATTTCACGAACTAATTTAATTTAGGGAGAATGATGGTGGTCATAATTTTTGGACCCAAAGTACAGTTGGGGTTGATTACAGCTCAGAATTGGCATAAAGTTGAGGTAGGTGCCAATTCAAGGTAGGTTTAACATTTTGAATATTTATAGATATACAGTAAAATTCAGAAATCTGCATTGGGCCTATCCCTACTTTTCCTTTTTAATTTATTGTTTTTGGTCTGAAATATCTATTGGCACGAGCTAATAATTTGTTGGATGACGCAACTGCTATTTCTGATGACGCAGCGGACGCATATAAACACAACCCGATGGTACCTGTTACTGATGGATCACATAAACACTACCCGTGATTACAATGCCTGAGCCTCTTTCACCTCCGCACAATCCATGCCGCCGGAGCTTATTCTATGGATTGTGGGCTACCATTCCGCATCGTCCTGGACCTTCACTCTATACTTAAGTCACGAACCGGTAGTACAGCATATTCTTCCAACGTGACCATTCTATGGAGTTCTGTCTCTCGAATTGCACTAGTCAACATGTTTTGCAGCTCATCATCCTGTATCATATCCGTAAGTTGGCTGCAGCTTTAATGGTGGGTCCTCTCCTTTTGATATTTATGCCCTACGCCATAATTAGGTGGATAGCCTACCTCTTTTATATTTTTAAACTCCTGCCTCTTTTGCGATCTATGGTTGATCATATGCAGCAGTGGACTAGAGACAGTATAAATGTATAATTAAGATTAGATAAAATATCAGGGGTAGGGGTTTCTTCGTTGTGTGTATGTGAAATTATTGAATGTTTTTTAACACTTTAGGAATACAAATGGAGTATAAATCCCGGTTCATGATAGATTTGTACTCTAGTTCACTTTTGCCTGTATTTAGCAATATTATATTTATGCATTGGCAAATGACAGATCAGTGTATATTTACATTGATAATAAGATGTATATTTACATCAATAAAAATTAAATTTGCATTCAAGTGGATTTTTGATTAAAAAATAAAAAAGAATATGTTTTATTGAAATTCATGTTTGCATTCATTACAACTAAAAGTCTGTTTGGTAAGAAGGTAAATTTGTCCGTGTAAGACTAACCCAATTTTACAATTTATATGAACCATTTTACACTCTACATATTTACATTCACACTTATTTGCATTGCTTCAAAATGCAGCTAGTAGAAATGATAAGACTTTATGTTTGTTAGGCTTTTAGCTCAAATTGATGTATAATGTAAAAATACCACTACTAGCATTCACTATATTAGAAGACTGTTACAATCTATTCTTTTCATCTTTTGTTGGTAAGGGAGAGGGCACATTAATTCTTACATAGGCCCTGCTCGGTTTTCAGTAAATTATTTATCCGGCTAAATGCAATTACCTAGGTAAGTTTTTTTCTGGGAAACACTCATCCGGGTAAGTGCATTTACCCAAGTTCTTTTATTTCTTAGGTAAATAATGTAATGACCATTTTAGTCATAAAAATCCATTATTAAAATGAACACTTTTGTCCCTAAAGTGTTAGCAACTTTCTCCTAGGTGGGAAAATTATTTACCCACCTAGGAGATAAGTATCACTTAGTTGAGTACCCCTTGACCAACTTTCCCCCTCTCAAATTAAACAAAAAAAAAAAAAAAGCCCCCTTAAAATGACAATGTTATGATTGATTAATACCATGTCTTTGGGTTTGGCTTTGAAATAAGAATGACAATTCTTAGAATTGCGTTTACCATAATGGCTTTGGCTTTGAAATAAGACAAACACTGGCCATAAAATAAGACTTCTAGTATCCAAATTCACAAATCACAATGACGATCTTATATATAATAAAAAAATAACAAGCAATAGCCATTTCCATTTTTAAGTCCAGAACACTTTTTTTCTTTTTGAATGGGCATCCAGAAGACGTATACGATCTATGATGTCACGTGCAAGTAAGACAGAAATAGTGTGTCAACTTGTTCAGACTTTTTGGAGGAAAGTGGTTTAACAAATTAAAAACCACTTTAATGTAGCAAATAAGTTGGTTGACTAAATGACTAGAAGAGTTCAGAAATGTAATTCGCCTAGGTAATGTTGCATTTATTGGAGGGAAGTTTCCCAAAAGCCTACCTGCTACCCATAGAGGGCTTACATGTTTGGAGGGATGCAGAGTGACGACCCATCTCAGGTATTGATCATCAGTTGAATGTACACAAGTGTGGCCTTAGTGGACTGTGGAGTAGGTCATGACTCCACAACTATTATGTAGGATAGTGCTCTGCAAAAGTAATGCTTTATGATCGGGTGTGTTAGTTATTAGGATTGGTTATATATAGTCGTTGTGTTGTTAATTTGACCATTCGACTCCAATGCCTGAAGCCACATGCTGGTTCTGGACCTTCTGGTTTATAGCATTGGTATCTGTGTTGTTGTTACTTGTAAGTACACGAGAATCGAGAGAGATGCCTGAGCCTATTCTTCCTCTCTACAACAACCGCCGGAGATTAAGCTCCGTCGTCAGCCTTCATTCTCTGTTCAAATTCTTGGTCAATTTCCTTGTGGGATTGCTTCAATTCAAGTCTCAGACAAGTGCAAGTACAGCTAGTGGTAGCGGTGAAACAGACTCAGCCAACGTGAACATTGCCATCCTTGCCGCTCTAGTTTACTGCTTTGCTCGTTCCAATGTCACCACTGATCAACAGGTCCTGCAGCTCATCCTGCATCGTATAAGTTATTTGTCTGCAGCTCTTGTGGTGGGTCCTCTCTTTTCGATATTTATACCCTACGCCATAGTTAGGTGGGCCATGTTCCTGGTTTATGCTATGCTCTTCCTGCCAGTGCTGCGACTTGTACTCGACCAGATGCAGTTGTGTATTTATGAGAAAATTGCGGCCGTCCTAAGCACTACTTTGCAACTCCTGCAAAGACTTTGGATGGGCCGGGGGAACAACCCTCTAGGTTTTCTAGGGTTGACTGGAGATGGTATGGGAGTTTCCTGGCTACCTCCTTTGTAGCCTCCAATGGTAAGTAATTAAAAATTAAACTACGTATATAAATAAAATAAGTATATATGCTATATATAATTTAAATGGATAGAATCCATACGACATGGTGGTTCAGTTGATAAATTGTCAGCCTTGGAGTAGAAGAAGAGAGTAAGATCAAGTCCTATTTTTCACCAAGGTTGGGGTGTTATCCGTGTGGGGATGGGCTAGCCCTTGTGTAGCCAAGTAAGTCACATTGCACCATAATATTATAATATTATAGGCAAATGTTCATGTGTGATATCTTTAACATAATTCAATTGCAAGGTAAATAGCCACATTTTATATATTTTATCATTTATCAGATTTTTGTAAGTGGCATCTTGTATTTATTTTACATCTTCATTTAGTACTGGTTAGTTGATAAAAAGATATAAAAGTAATTTTGTTTAATAATTATAAAACAATCTATGTATAGCAAAAATGTCATTTTACATTTTTCCTTCAATATTTATTTATATTATTAATAAAAGTGTGAATGATGGTGTAAAATTTTTGCTTGACTAAATTACCCCAACTTTTGAATTTGGTCCTTGTCTAACTTTAAGGATGGAAATGTAATTTGAAAAACCACTTTTCTCTTCATTCAAATCTCTCTCATTAAGTCTCATATTTAGGGATGGCAATTTCTACTCTACCTAGTGGGTACCCTCCCCTCCCCTAATCAATGGGGTGGGTTTCTTACTTGAAGGATGGGTTTTTAGGTGGGGATGGGTTTTAAGATTCTACAGCCCATATGGGTATGGGTAGGGTACGGTATTAGGTTAAATCTGACCCTCCCGACCTGCACATTGTTGGGAAATGTTGCTACCAAAGATGGGGCCGAGGGTAACAAAGGAATTTCGTTGATGTCCAAGGCCGATGGGTCCAACTTGCACGAGCAAAGGAGGCAAGGCGAAGTAGCACTTCAACTCCTCAAAGGCATTCTGACACTCATCCATTGGAAATCCTTCAGCTTCTTGATAGCTCAAGAAGGGTATGCAGTAGTCAGCTAACTTTGACATGAATCGACTGAGAGTTGCAACTCGGTCGGTAAGTCTCTGGGTTTCCTTAAGGGACTGAGGTGGCTCCATGTCAAGTATGGCCTATATTTTCTCAGGGTTGGCCTATATGCCTCATTTGGTAACCATGAAGCCCAAAAACTTTCCTAATGTAACATCGAAAGCACACTTGTTAGGGTTCAACTTCATGTTGTATTTTCTCAATACCCCAAAGGTTTCACCGAGTTCCAAGGTGTGCTGGCAAGCTTTCAGGTTCTTCACCACCATGTCGTCAACGTAGGCATCGACATCCTCCCCATCTAGTCC
This sequence comes from Nelumbo nucifera, assembly GCF_055504915.1. Taxonomy (NCBI): domain Eukaryota; kingdom Viridiplantae; phylum Streptophyta; class Magnoliopsida; order Proteales; family Nelumbonaceae; genus Nelumbo; species Nelumbo nucifera. Next base: position 47,694,774 of record NC_142656.1, on the reverse strand, counting down.
TTGAAGACCTTGCTCACCAACCACTGGTAGGTGGTCCAAGTGTTCTTCAATCCAAAAGGTATCACCTTATAGAGGTAGGTGACGTGCTCGGTGATGAATGAGGTCTTCTCTTCATCGCCGGGGTGCATCTTGATCTGATTGTACCTAGAGAAGACATCCATGAAGCTTAATAGCTCATACCCTATGGTGGCGTTGACGAGATGATCAATCATCGACAAAGGAAAGTTGTCTTTAGGGCAGGCCTTATTGAGATCTGTGAAGTCAATACATATTCGCCACTTCCCATTAACTTTCTTAACCATGACCACGTTAGACAATCGTTTAGGGTGATGTACCTCTCGGATGTAGCCAACGTTGAGTAGTTTATTTACCTCCTCTTTGATGGATTTTCAACGCCGAACTGGCCTATAGCACAAGTCCATGCTTAGACTGTGAGTAATTCCTGACATGTCAGCGACAAACCAAGCAAAGACATCAGCTTAATTTTGAGGAAGCTTACTGGCGTGTTGTCACAGGCACCCAAAAATAAAACCTATACTCCTAAAAACACATGTAGTTGTGCGAGTAAGGATCGTTCCCATATAGAGTATCTAGCCTATTTTATGCTATGTGAACAAGGAGGGGGGTTTGAGTATGACGAAAACCAGATTTAAAAAGAAAGAAAATCAAATAAGGAGCAATTCAAATTGAGTATCAAAATTAATCAAAAGAATAAATCTTGGTCTAAGTCAACATCCACTATCAGAATTTCACTACTGATCATCGATGCAGAAATATATCAATTCACACTTTGAATATTCACCGTAGGAATTATTTTCCTATCTCTCCTTAGTTGCAGTTAATTAGAAAACAAGCGATCTATTTAACCCTTACTACTAAATAACTCGAAACAAGCATTAAAGATTTAATCCAATAGCAGCCTTAAGAATTGGAGATTGATGAAGCTAAACAACACAAGCACAAGCGGTTGCATTTAATTCAGTCGAGTGTTCTTCCTAAGATCTGGCAATTTCTGACGCAGCAAATCATTAAATCCTACTTGCTTCTTAGATTAGAGGGATCAAAAAATTACAGATCTGATATCTAACCCAGCAGTAGATTGCAATGAATAATAAACTAGTAGGCCTCTTAGCGATTAGACGAGACAATCATGAACATAAGCATAAAAGAACATTTGATATTCAAAACATAAATCAAACTGTAAAAATTAAATTAGATTTCACAGTTTTGATGATTCTGAGGCTTCTGTTTCCTTCGACCAAGTATCAGAATTTAGCCACGTATGGTCGTGATGAAAACTCAAGGAAGAATTGGAGAAGAAAAAAGAGGTGTGGCTGCCTAGGTCTGATTATTTTCTTCTCTTGTTTTTTTTCTCTCTCTACTTCCCATTCCCTAAGAGAAGCCTACAAAATCTCATAAAATTTCTCTCTAGATGACAGTCTCTAATTCTGACTTATCAAGAAAATAATAAAAATAAGATAAAATAGAGTTCTAATGCAACTAGGAGGGTGGTGATTCCCGCATATGAAAACTTGTGGGCTAAGAAACGTTTCCAGCGCGTCAACAGTGCAGGTGCAGCTACTTCGAGCCCGATTTCGACCTCGATTCACTCAGTATCTCTCAAAACTCAAAACATGAAAGTTTTAGAGTTTTCCCTTGTCGTTCTAAAACATCTTGAATCATCTCAATCGGAGCTCGGATGAGAGAGTTATGCCCAGATTACGAAGCAATACCGAAACTGTCCAGAATTGTCCAATTAGCTTCGTTTTTCACTTAACGCCTCCAATTGTGCCCTAAATCAAAATACAAGAATAATAATTACATTTAGGCACTAAATAAGTATAAAAGACTAAACATTAAGAGAGAAAAATATGATATTTTGCATTCTCATCACTTACCAGTTCGGAATGGGTATCTTGAGGGAGGTGTGACCCGACACACCGTCTTCTCGGGCTCAGCCTTGTCTAGGGGAACCAAGATGAGGTCCTCGGTCGGTTATCCTCGGCTCGTTGGTTTGTCCCTAAGGTCAAGCCCCTCCAATGGCAAAACTTCTTAATTCTTGCCTTTTAGTGTCACCACATAACACTATCTGGTTGCTTGTTGGTTCCCCCCAACAACTACTACGCCATGCTCGGTGATAGGACGAGATGGCCACGTTGAGTGCATGAAGGGTCAGCCTCCCAATGATGGCATTGCATGGGGAGCCTATCTTCATAACCAAGAACTTGGTCATCCTGGTAATTTTCCAAGGCTCTGTCCTTACTATGACTGGTAGGGCGATCTTCCCTTCTGGCTAGACGATTGCCCTAGAGAAGCCGACTAGTGGCACATCAACCGGTTGCAATTGATATAGCATCAGCTTCATCTTTTCAAAGGTGTCATAGAACAGGATGTCTGCTGAGGAGCTTTTGTCTATGAGTATTCTCTTCACCATGTATTTGGCGGAGGTCATAGTTACCACCAATGCATCAAAGAAGAAGATGACATCTTATGGTCTTGTCTTTTTGGGTGTCGGGTTTGGATGTTGAACTGCCTGGCATACTCCTTTCGGTCCGAGGCTAATGCTCCGCCCAAGGTCGAGCCCCCAACGATGACATCAATGACTCATAGGGGGTGATAGGCTTGGGCCCCAACTTGCTGGTACTACAGTTGTTGTGATGGATGAGGGACTTGATCTCATTTTTGAGTTCATAACAGTCCTCCATGTCGTGGTTGGTGCCACAATGGTACTTTGCAGTATTTCTTGGGGTTACCCCTTTCGGGGTTCCTCTTCATTTTGGTCGGCCATTTCATGTATTCTTCCTTCCCTACTTGCATGAGAATATGTGTTTAGGTGAAGTTGAGTTCCGTATACTTGTTGAAAGAAGGGATCGACAACTTCATTTCATTATCCTTGTTGGTGTGGTCATGGCTGCAGACTTCCCTTTCATTTTCATCTCGATGACCCCTCAGTTGGGGTCGGCCTCTAGCTCATGAAGATTCTCACTAGCCTCGACTTCTTCGGCAATAATGTATTTTTGTGCCTTCTTCAAGAACTCTACCTTGTTCTTGGGCAGGGTCTTGGAGATAGACCATTTGAGGGGTCCGGATCGAAGGCCGTTGATAGATGCATGCATAGACACAGAGGGATAAAGGTCTTACTTTGAGCTCTTCCCACTTGAATCAATCAATATACGATCAAAGGCTTTCTCTACACTTTTGCTTGATCGACATGAGAGACACAATGGTCTTCTAGCACCATCGATTGCTGATGAAGTGGGCGAGGAAGAAGTTGGCAAATTGGTTCCAACAATTGATGGACTGAGGGAGTGTAGAGAACCATATGTGTGCTGCTCCCTTGAAGGTGGCTTGGAAGGCTCAACACATTAGGGCGTCCAATTACCCATAAAGGAGCATGAGTGCCCTGAAGCTCTCCAAGTGGTCATTTGGATACGTGCTCCCGTCGTAAGTCTCCAAAGTGAGAGCTTTGAAGTGAGGTAGGAGTGGCTCTGAGGTGATAGAGTCAGTGAAGGAAAACATCCTGGTGGATGAGGGGTTCTGACTAATGGAGGCATCACCTCGGCCCTCCTTCACCTATCGGATTTGGTCTTGGATAATGCCTATCTCCGCCTAAATATCTCCAAGGCATCGGTCGATGAAGTCTCCAGAGTGAGAGCTTTGAAGTGAGGTAGGAGTGGCTCTGAGGTGATAGAGTCATTGAAGGAAAACATCCAGATGGATGAGAGGTTCTGACTAATGGAGGCATCACCTTGACCCTCCTTCACCTATCGGATTTGGTCTTGGATAGTGCCTATCTGTGCCTAAATATCTCCAAGGCATCGGTCGATGAGGGCATGGGCCTTGTCCAGGTTCTCTCTTACACGGAATGGGTCAGCCTTGTTTCCTAAGTGCTCGGATGTCGACACATCCTGAGCCTTACGAGCTCGACAATCATTGAGGAGATTGCAAAGATCTGACACTAGTGTGGGAGAGGTGTAGTGTCGGCCTCCAACTCTCGAGAGAGGACTGTAGTGGCCAAAGTGCCCACCATCGTCCCAGTTGCTCTCTGCGTAGTGGTGGTGGCAGTTATGGTCTCAACGATTGTCGTGGGACCCTATTGGATCACCCCTTCGGCTAGGGAGTCATGAGATCTTCGATGAGGGCTTGTTGGCCTGTCAGCTATTACTGTTGAACGTTGAGGGATCGGCCTTTCCGAGGCTGATCGGGCGCTGGACCAGCGGTGCATGAGTGGAGTGTCCATTGTACTGTCCTTGGCTCCCAATGGGGCACCCTCATGTCAGATGCCTGATAACTATGTATTTTGTTGCCTTAAGGACATCATTTTAGGGGTATTTTAGACCTTAGACTGACTAATCTGTACAATTTTTCTGATTAAATTCAATGTTGTGACCTCTAAGGGTCCCTGTGCAAATTCTAGGTAAAAACTAGGAAGTTTATAGAGTTTTCTGCAGATAAAAGGAAGCTAGTGAGAATTCCAGCTGAGAGAGGGAGTGTTTCTGTGAAAAGCTTAGCACATAAGGGTGCCTCCTATCTGGTAAACCTAGAAAGGTGCCCCTCCTACTGTATTAGCATACTCCCCTCTCCTTAGCAAACCCTAGGGCACCTCCCCACTCATTCTTTTCACCTCTAACAAACCCTAGCCGCCCCTAACTGCTAAGTCTTCACCTTCTACTCCATCCTAACATCTAATCTCAACCATCCAAGCCTTAGTAGCCTCTCATACCCTTAAATCTTCACTCTCTATCTCAGCCACTCACCCTGGGGTGCCACCCACTCCTTTTAATCTCCACCTTTCAGCCCTAGGTGCCAAAATTTCCACCCAGCTCACCACGGGATAGCGAGTATGCATCGACTTCAAGAAACTCAATGCAGTCACGAAAAAAGACCACTTCCCTCTGCCTTTCTTGACCAGATTTTGGAAAAACTTGTAGGGCAAAAATATTTTTGCTTCTTAGATGGGTATTCTGGGTATAACCAACTATCCATTTACCTTGAAGACCAAGACAAAACTACTTTCATCTGTCCATATGACACATTTGCCTTCCAAAGAATGCCATTTGGATTATGCAATGCACCAACAACCTTTCAGAGGTGTATGATGGCAATTTTCTCTAAAATGGTAGGTGACTTTCTGGAAATATTTATGGATGATTTCTCTATTTTCAGGGATTCCTTTGAAACTTGTCTCAAACACTTACGAAAAGTTCTTCAATGATGCGTCAAGACAAACTTGGAACTCAATTGGGAGAAGAGTCACTTCATGGTCCAAGAAGGTATTGTCTTAGGCCACATAGTTTCCATACAAGGGATCGATGGTTTCTATCGTAGGTTCACTAAGGACTTTTCCAAGATTTGTAGGCCTCTGTACAATCTTTTGGCGAATGATGTCCCATTTAATTTCAACGAAGCGATTATTTGAAAGAGGCACTAACCAAAGCATTAATTCTTCAACCTCCCGATCGATTGTTGCCCTTTGAAATAATGTGTGATGCCTCTAACCATGCCATCAGAGCAATTTTGGGACAAAGGGTGAATAAATGTCCCGTGGTAGTATATTATGCTAGTTGTACCATATCTGGAAAAGTTTCGCCTGTACCTATTGGGTACCAAAGTTGTTGTATATTCTAAACACTCGACCTTAAGACATTTGTTGTCTAAGAAAGAGGCCAAACCTAGGCTCATCAGATGGATCCCTCTTTTGCAAGAATTTGACTTTGAGATTTGGGATAAAAAGGGCTCTAAAAATGTAGTAGTTGATCATCTGTCCAGAATTCAAATTGAAAAGAGCGAGCTTGTAAATGACTATTCCTTTCTAGATGAACACCTCTTGGCTGTTTCCCATAGTATACCCCCGTGGTTTTCTCATATTGTCAACTACTTAGCGGTGAGTAAAATTCTTGAGGGGTGGTCCAAGAATGAGAAGGATAGATTCTTCTCACAACTCAAATATTATTTTTGGGAAGACCTTGAGCTACTCCGTATCTACCTAGATCAAGTAATCCGAAGATGCGTCTCCAAGTCTAAACACCAAAGTATCCTTAATTTTTGTCACTCTCTTGCTTGTGGGGGCACTTTTCGGGGAAGAAAACGGTGGCCAAAGTATTGCAAAGTGGCTTTTATTGGCCAAGTTTATTTAAGGATGCTCATGCTTTTATTAACAATTGTCTAAGATGCCAAGCAATCTAGAATATATCCTGTAGAGACATGATGCCACTTAATCCCATTCTAACTATAGAAATCTTTGATGTTTGGGGTATTGATTTGATGGGACTGTTTCCACCACCATCCGGTCACGAATACATCCTATGGTCGTTGATTATTTGTTGAAATGGATTAAGGTGGTAGCAACCTGGACCAATGACCACAAAGTTGTAATGAAATTTGTTCAAAAGAATTTTTTCTCTAGGTTTGGGAGTCCGCGAGCAATCATTAGTGATGGGGGGTCACATTTTACTAATGTGCAATTCCGTGCATTGCTCCACAAATATGGAATCACTCAAAAAATAGCAACCCCCTACCATCCCCAAACGAATGGTCAAGTGGAAGTTTCCAATCAAGAAATTAAGAGTGTTCTGCAAAAATCCGTTATGTCTGGTCGAAAAGATTGGCCCAACAGATTGGATGCACTTTGGGCTTATAGGACGGCGTATAAAACTCCAATTGGAATGTCTCCTTATAGGTTAGTCTTTGGCAAAGCTTGTCATCTTCCTATAGAATTAGAGCATCGGGCTTATTAGTGAAAGAATGGTAGGATCCATCTAATGGACGCCATAAACGTTGCGGAATGGGTGGGCGAATTTCAAAAATTTTCCTACTTTCTCCTAACTGGGAATCACATTCCCTAAATTTAGAATACAATATTCAAGGATCCTTACTTGAACCATAATCAAACCAGATCTGAACCAAAAGCAAAAGGGAGGAATATACCTGATCCGGAGAAGCAGTATCTCCCAAAGTTGGTATTCACGCCCAAAGAAGAAGCCAAGATCCGCTCCTGCTGAAGATGACACAACTGTGGGTGGAACGGAACCAGCAGAGTGCGTCCTACACACTGGATCCTTCGCAAGAATCCTCTGGAAACTCTGAACACCGAATCCTCTTCAGTCTTTTCTACAAGACTGATGTCAAGAACTAGTTTCTTGACTTCTTTCCTCTACAAAGATCGAATCTTGTGGGAAGCAATGGCGGCGGCGGCTGGAGGAGAACTCCAAGGATGAAGACAGAATAATTGGTTCTATTCTCTCTGGAGTATGAATGAGATCTAATCTCTATTCGCAGGAAGCTTTCTTTCACTTCTAAAACCTTTGGTTCGAAATCTGATATGATTTCTCTCTTAGGGTTTCTCCTCTTTTCTTCTTGATTAAGAAACCTCCTAGTTAGGAGTTATCCCAATCCAAATTAGTATTTGGATAGGGGATTATCTCAATCCTATCTGTAGATTAAGTTAACTTACTCCTGATCTTATCAGGAGGTTACAAGATTCAAATCTGATTTGAATTTGGTCTCCTAGAGTGGATAAGGTTAAAGGCCCAATCCTTTTACTAACATTAATCTCAGATTCGCCCCATAGATGGGTGATCATATCAGCCCAGCTCGAAATGGGCTTTTGGCCCATTTAGTGTTCAGTGTTTAACTAGTTTCCAATCTGCTGCCCAATTGGGCTTCTTTGTATGGCATGGGACCCAAGCATTGATCTAAACACCAGCCACATGGGTTCGGCCCAGCCGAATTTACTGGAAAACTCAGTGAACCCCTGAGCCCATCACATGGACCCTATGGGCCCAACACTTACATTAAGTGGTCCCTGGGCCAAGCCATCTTATAAAAACCCAGGAACTGTGGGCAGGTGCAAGATTAGCCCATCAGGTACTATCCTAAATGGTCTTACACTTAACCTCTCAGCCCTTAATGATCAAGCAATGCCCGACAAGAGAGGACCTCTCCCTCGGCTGCAAGGAACAGTGCCGCACTCTCTACTCACATGGATCCCGGGAATTAAAACCATTTACAAACATTTCGAAACCGAAATATATATATATATATATATATATATTAATTTTTCAAAACAAAATTCCAACGATTGAAATCAACTGCCAGCAGTTTGGTTTCCATCAGAGAGAGTGCCTTTCCCGATCATTACCCTTGTCCGACAAAGGGGCTGATCCTGTCACTATGATCACCCACTCAGATGAATTCTCGGACTGTCCCAACATACCCAGTTTTTGATCCCCGCTAAGGATCTCATTGATTGGCATATCAAAGACAGCTCGATCCGACACCTAGTGAAGTGTCATAATCGAGTCTAGGGGTCAGGTGTAACTTTCCAATTTTGCCCATCTGTCTCCAAGGTCCAGGGCAATATTGGAAATCTAATCCGGTTCAAGGATTCAAGTAATCCCACACTACATGTGCCTTGGGTCTTACCCTGGTGGCCGAGACAAGCCATCCCAACACTTGGTGGTACACCAATATCAGCCTTGGTAGGATAAATCTCCCTACACTTATCCAATGGCTGTGAACATTTAAAACTAACACGAGTCTCTATAAGTGTCCAGTTTTAGGGTCGTACACAGAATTATACCAAACAACATGAATCAAACATGCACTTTAATTTATTTCCACTAAATAACAAAAGTACATCAAATCGGATTGAAGCTAAGGGGCATACAAAACTGTCTAACAATTAGGCCATCAAAAAGTTTAATTTCGATCTAACCCAAACTGGATCCCATTGGGCTCTGCAATTAAGTGAGTTGGAAGAACTTCACAATAATGCTTATGAAAGCTCTCACATTCATAAAGCCAAAATGAAAGTGTTTCATGATAAGACATTTCAAGAAAAACATTTGAACCTGGTCAAAAAGTTTGGCTCTTTAATTCTAGGCTGCGGTTGTTTCTAGGAAAATTAAAGTCGAGATGGGATGGGTAGTTTGTTGTTGATAAAGTGTTCAAGCATGGTGCGGTAAGAATAGTTGATCCTAAGAATGGAATCATGTTCAAGGTCAATGGTCAAATTCTTAAACCATACATAGAATGAGTATCTGAGAGTAGAGGAGTTGAGAACTTTAGTTTGAGTGATCCAATTGCGTCTGGTTGAAGACGTTAAACTTAGCGCTGCTTGGGAGGCAACCCATCGAAGTTTTATTTTAGTTGTCTTGCTTTTGTCATTTCTTTTGTATTCAGTTGTCCAATCTTGAACCATTGTTGAATCCTTACCTGTTGATTGTTCCCTTTGGCCCAAGTCCCTTTTGCATCATTCTAGTCATGCCATTGGGGACAATGGCATTTAAGTTGGGGGTGAGGAAAGAGAGAAAATTTTGAAAATTTGAGAGAAAAATTAAAAAAATGATAAGCTAAGCCTTTAAATATGTAGAATTAAAATTTCATTGAAAAATTTAAATTTTTTTTTCCGTTAAAAGAGATTCTCGAACAGAAAAAGTTAAGAAAACTGATAAAAGAATATTGAATTTTGTAGAGATTGGTAACAAGTGACAAGACTTAAATTGGTCTTGTTTTAATGTTGTTGAAACCGTTTAAAAATTGAAAATACTCCCAAGTTTGCCCTTGTAAAGATAAGAAGAGAAAGATTGAGAAGTCAGACAAAAAATTTTTCAAATTAATAGAGATAGTGGACTGCCCTAAACAGTGCTGAATTTTACACACAACAAAAAAAAAAAAGAGAGAAAAGAAGAAGAAAAAGAGAGAATAAAAGGTCAATGGACACCCTAGACTTAGTAATCGGGTTTCTTCACCTATGTTAAGTGTCAAGATTCACGTCAAACAGGAAAGGGAATGCCAAAGACACTTACCTAACACTTAGTAATTGGGTCTCTTCACCTAAGTCAAGTGTCGAGATTCGCGTCAAACGGTGGAAGGTAGTAATAAAAATGTGTGCATATCAAGTTCAGGAGTAGAAATCCACAGTCATAAATGATAAGAAGAATACCCGCCTGATTTTAAAAATCAATCTCAATTTATCGAGACAGTCTGCAAATGGAAGGGTATATAAGATTTTTAAGCCAAGTTTCTATAATGTTCAAAGTAGGACGGTTTTACCCCTTAAACCCAATACTGATATATACAAAGTTTAAGAATTCTAGAATCAGGATACATGGCTAATTTTGTTAGGGATAATCCTGCAATGGGAATGATCTCTTTACTCTGTGTAATTTTAAGGCTGCATGGCTAAGGGACTAATAATGGTTAAGTTGGGGGGTGTGATAACTTTGTATTTTGATGCCTTAAGGGCATCATTTTAGAGGTATTTTAGACCTTAGACTAACTAATTTGTACCCTTTTTCTAGTTAAATTCAATGTTGTGACCTCTGAGGGTCCCTGTGACCTCCCCCTGCCTTCGAAGCGCATATGTATCAGCAATTATCCAACAATTACTTCCTCATCAATGTCTGGCACTGTAGCATCATATATTGATAGCAGAAAACTTGGGGTTCTGGTAGGCGAGCCGAAGCATTCACAAACCTCTATGCTTATGTTCGACGGGTGCCCCTGCCCTCATGCAAGTCGATAAAAAGAACTTGCATGCAGCTCAGGGGAGCAGACCCTGCACTTGTCCAGTAGCCATTCTGAGTGGTGTGGAATGCAAAGGGTCTACCGGATGGACAGAATGAAAACACACCCCAAGTACAAGACGACTGTTAACAAATCTATCTCGGTGTAGTGAGGCAGCCCAGGTGCCTGCCGTATTTCTTTCGCAGATGGATTGCTTTATTGATTGATGTCTTTCCGTCTGTATGGAAAATCTCATTCTGGGTAAAAACTGAGAAATTTACAGAATTTTCTAAAGATTTTGGGAAGCTGGTGAGAATTCCAGCTGAGAGAGGGGGTGTTTCTGTGAAAAACTGAGCACAGGAGGGCACCTCCTATCTGCTAAACCTAGAAAGGTGCCCCTCCTACTGTATTAGCATACTCCCCTCTCCTTAGCAAACCCTAGGGCGCCTCCCCACTCATTATGTTCACCTCTAACAAATCCTAGCCGCCCCTAACTGCTAAATCTTCACCTTCCACTCCTCATAACATCTAATCTCAACCATCCAAGCCTTAGCAACCTCTCATACCCTTAGATCTTCTCTCTCTATCTCAGCCACTCGCCCTATGGCACCACCCACTCCTTTTAATCTCCACCTTTCAGCCCTAGGTGCCCAAATCTCCACCATTCTATCCTAGGAGCTTAAATCCCAGCCTTCCCTACTTATAGGTGCCCTCTCCTTTTCACTCTAGCCGTAGGATCCCTCTAGTTTAATCCTAACACTCCATTCCTAAACCCTAGGGGTGCCCATTTTCTACATAAACCAACTAGCCGCCCCTCTCTTTCTCTCTAATCCTAGTTTTGTCCACCCTTCTATATAAAAAGGACCCTAGGGGCCCTTGAGAAGGGGTTGGTTAGCCCAATTCACAAGGCCAAGGCTTTTTGAGGGGTTCAAGGGTTATAGGAAGGAGGACGCCCAATTCTTGTCAGGAGGGGTTCCTGCAAGCAGCTCGTCCAACCTGCAACTGCCGCCACTAGAGTTGATCCACCATTTTTATATTGTTTTATTTTCTTTCTTTTTGTTATTCAGTTTTTCTAGCAATTTAATTTTTATAATTTTCAATTTTGGTTTGATTTAATTTATGTTTTTCTTTGTCTTTTGAAGATTTAAATTCACCCGGTTCAAGGCTAAGGTGTCTCGAGGGGTTCGAGAGTTGAACAGAGGAGGAACAACTTGCATTTTGTCTTCCCGGAAAGTTACCACCGCTGGAAAAGAATTTCAGCATACTTTTATTTATTTTCTTATTAATTTCTGAATTTTATGTCTTGTCTTTTTCAACTCTGAATATTTAATTTCAGTTTTAATAAATTTTATTTTCTTATTTTCTACAAATCCCAAATTTGTTTTCTTTTTCTTATTTGTCCGAAACAAAATAATAATTTTTAACCTTGCTTCCCTGAGGATTCGACCCCTTCCTCAAAAAAATATGTTCTTTATATACTTTTGAGGATTGGAAAAATATAAATTATTAAACTGGTGTCATGTGTGTTTGACGATGCATCCCGCGCGCACAGTTTTTGGCACCGTTGCCGAGGAAACAACGGCTTAAAAACTTTTATTTCTTTGCTTCGGATCCGTTTACATTATTTTTTTTATTCCGTTAGTTTTATGATCTTTGGAAATAAAACTCTCGTAATTCTTCTTTGTTTTCGCAAGACGTAGCAGCCAAATGTGGGGTGCCAGAACACGGTTGAACTACACACAAAAAAAAAAGAAAAATATTGGGTAGCGATTCAGGTGTTCGTCCCAACTTATTTCTGATTTTTCTTTTTATTTTTGAATTTATCTTGGTAGATTAGTGTTTTCAAATCTTTGGTTATTTATTGTTATTTTTATTTCTTAACAGATTCGACTATATTTTTTTTTATTTTTCTTTTGTTTTGTCTTTAGATCTAGTTTTATTTTTGTTTCAATTCTTGAGCAAATTCAATTTCTGTTTACCATTGTTAGGTTCTGTTTTTCTTTATTTTCAGATTAGAAACTCACTTCGTTTCTTTAATTTTTATATTGCGACATAGTCTTATTTTTTTTTATTTTCTGTTTAATCCTTAGAGTAGCAATCTCCCTTGTTAGTATTTATTTCTATAGTTGTTAATTCTTTGTTTAGCATAATTAATCCTTTTATTTTTTTTGCTATAATTATTTGTTGCTTTACTTAATTGCCCCTTTAATTAATTAATTATTAAATTGAGTAATTAATTATTAATTAAGAAATTATTCAAAATTTTGAATTTGAGTTTAAATTTCAAAATTTGAATTTGAATTTGAATTTAAATTTTTAAATTTAAATTTCAAATTTCAAATTTTAAAAAAATTAATATTTTAAAATTTTTTGCATTTGCATTCCAACATTTAGGGTTTGATATGTTCTAGAGCATGCATCATATAGGATTATTTAATTGCTGAAATCATTTTTCTAGTTGTTAATGTGTTAGGGTTTTTCATTTTTTTTAATTGCTCTCTTTGCTGAATTAATTTGTTTTATTATTTTATTACTGAATTGCATATTAGAGATAATTGTTCATGCATTGTAATTAGTTGCATTTATTCTGTTTATTGTGTTTTTCTGTTAATCGATTTAAAGCCAATCCAATTTAAATAAGATAAGGTGGGGATTTCATCACCCTTTATTGGCCCAAAAAGCACCACCTTTTCACGTGCGATTCACCCTAAATCTTAATTTAAAATTTGGATAGCAAGATCCTTTAGGAGGCCCCACACATATGATTCAAAAGTGTGCTGAATTTTAGGGAAGCTTGTAACTACTTTCCATAACCGGGGGTAGGTGTCTAAGGAAATAGGTTAACTGGATATGCCTAAGAGGGTTTTGTGGTTACTTAATTATGTCCTTGCGAGAGCAAGAGGAGCCTCCCACATCCCCACCTCTTACTTGGCTAAACAAAGAAAGTGGTGTAATTCCAAGTGAACCTAAGAAGATTCACATTGATTGAACCACTAGTTTAGAAAATCTTAGGTCAGCCCCTAGGTCGTGTGTGAAATGCTTGCATTTTTTTAAAATTTAAAAAAATCAAATTTGAATTTAAATTTCAGGAATTTAAATTTCAAAATCTAAATTTAAATTTCAAATAAAAAATAAAAAATAGAGAAAATAAAAAATTTAAAAATTCAAATTCGAGTTTAAATTTCAGAATTTAAATTTCAAAATCTAAATTTGAAATTTAAATTCAAAATTTAAATTTCAAATTTCAAAAAAAGAAGAAAAAGGGACTTCTGGGTTGTATGCTGGGAAGGAGATCTCTGAGGAGAGAAATAGTAAAACCCGTACCTGAGATAGAGAGATACCTCCACCACCAGCAACGCAACCAAATGGCTGGGACCGATGATGAATAGCCCAGAAAGCTAAAGGAGTATTTCACTCCGACCCAGTATAACCCTTCATATTGCATACGGTTGTTGGATACCCAAGCCTTGCAGTATGAGATTAAATCAAGCACAATCCAGATACTCCCCTCATTCTATGAGAACCTGAGTGAGGACCCATACAAACACATTGATGAGTTTCTGGAAATCTGTTCCATTGTAAGGATCCAAAACTTTAATGATGATGCCCTTAGATTAACTCTTTTCCCCATCTAATTGGAAGACAAGGCCAAGCATTGGTTGGGAACTATAGGGAAACCTATTAGAACTTGGGTAGAAATGCAGCAAGAATTCCTCAAAAAGTTCTACCCTATAGGGCGAACCACACCATGAGAAGAGCCATCACGGGATTCTCCCAAACACCAGGTGAACAAATTCACGAGTCTTGGGAGAGAATGAAAGAGCTGTTGAGAAAATGCCCATACCATGGCCTGTCCAAGTGGAAAATTGTCCAAGCCTTCTATGAAGCTTTAACTGATCAATACAGTCAAATGGTAGATGCATCTTGTGGGGGGCATTTATGAGTAAAAGTGAGGATGAAGCGTATGCTCTTTTCGAAACATCGAGTGAAAATTCCATCAACAATGCATCATTATATTCCTATGAGAGGTCGATGGGACCCTAAAAGAGGATAGGGCTCTATGAAGTTAGGAACAGTATAGAACCCAAGGCAAGAATGGACCTGAATGCACTTTCTAAAAAATTGGACAAGGTAGATCTTCTAGCCCAAAAGCTTGATCAATTCTTTACCTATAACTAGCAATCGGGCCCATCTACACCTTATCCTAAAGTTTGTTCCATTTATGCCAGCCTGGATGACCAAGTTGATGATTGAAAACGGAGGCCCAATTTCCACCGTTTATCCAATAACAGGTTCAAGAAGCCTAGAGTTTCTCAAGGCCTAATAATGACCCATTTTCAAATACTTACAACCCTAGGTGAAGAAATCACCCTAACTTTTCTTGGAGGACACGTCAACCTAACACACAGTCCCAGTAGTACCATCCATCTAACTCCATGGCCCAACAATTTCAGAGGCCACAAGTTTAGAGCCAATTCCAGCAGACTTACCCTAGGAACCAGCCGATCCAACCTTATCAGGTTTACCCACAACCACCTCAGACCAGTACAATTGATGACAAATTTATGCAACTTCAACAGTTGATTCTAACTCAGCAGCAGTCCATCGCTAGAATAGAGAGCCAAATAGGACAGCTAGCCGAAGCCAATGCGAGGAGAGAAGTAGGACAACTATTGAGTCAACCGGTTGCAAATCCTAGAAATCAGCCACCGGGTTTTCCTCCACAGTAGGTTCAACCACCTCTTAAGAACCCTCAATTTGAAAATGCCAAGGCTATTACAACCTTAAGGAGTGGGAGGATTTAAGAGGACCCGTATGAGAAAAAGAAATTTGAAAGTTGGGTGGGAGGGGGGGGGGAGAAAAAGGAAAGGAAAATTTAGAAAAAGAACCTATAGGGAACCGACCTGTAGTTCCCTTTGGTTAGCCCAATCTGAGCTCTGTCTATGTAAAGAAGAAAGTGAGTCTGGAAGTGTGGATGTTTGAAGTGAGTGATTGCGTCCACCCCCCCCCCCCCCCCCCCCCCCCGCAACTTATGGTCTTCTTGGTCCTTTTCTTCTTCACTTTTGTTTTCAAATTTCTTTTTCTCATATGGGTCCTCTAAAATCCTCCCACTCCTTAAGGTTGTAACAGCCTTGGCATTTTCAAACTGAGGGTTCTTAGGAGGTGGTTGAACCTGCTGTGGAGGAAAACCCGGGGGCTGATTTCTAGGATTTGCAACTGATTAACTCGGTAATTATCCTACCTCTCTCCTCAGATTGGCTTCGGCTAGCTATCCTATTTGGCTCTCTAATCTAACAATGGACTACTACTGAGTTAGAATCAACTGGTGAAGCTGCATGAATTTCTCATCAACTGTATTGGTCTGAGGAGGTTGTGGGTAAGCCTGATAAGGTTGAACTGGCTAGTTCCTAGGGTAAGTCTCCTGGAATTGGCTCTGCACTTGTAGCCTCTGAAATTGCTGGGCCATGGAGTTAGATGGATGGTACTATTGGGACAGTGTGTTAGGTTGATGTGTCCTCCAAGAAAAGTTAGGATGATTTCTGCACCTAGGGTTGCAAGTATTTGAAAATGGGTAAATATTAGGCCTCGAGAAACTCTGGGCTGTTTGAACCTATTCTTGGATAAACGGCGGAAACTGAGCCGCCATTGGACAATCATCAACTTTGTGGGTTGGGGTGGCACAAATGGAACAAACTTCAGGATAAGGTGTTGTAGATGGCCCTGTTGTTGGTTATAGGTGAAGAATTGATCAAGCTTTTGGGCTACAAGATCTACCTTATCCAATTTTCTAGAGATTTCATTCAGATCCATTCTTGCCTTGGGTTCTATACTGTTCCTGGCTTCGTAGAGCCCTACCCTCATTGAGGGTTCCACCGTCCTCTCATAGGAATATAATGATGCATTGTTGATGGAATTTTCACTTAATATTTCGAAAAGAGCATACGCTTCATCCTCAATTTTACTCATAAACGCCCCACCACAAGATGCATCTACCATTTGCCTGTATTGATCTGTCAAACCTTCATAGAAGGCTTGGACAATTTGCCACTTGGATAGGCCATGGTGTGGGTACTTTCTCAACAACTCTTTCATTTTATTCCCAAGACTCGTGAATTTGTTCACCCACTGTTTAGGTGAATCTAGTAATGGCTCTTCTCATGGTGTTGGTTCGTCCTATAGGGTAGAACTTTCTAAGGATTTCTTGTTGCATTTATTCACAAGTTCTAATAGGTCTCTCTATAGTTCCCAACCAATGCTTAGCCTTTTCTTTCAAGGAGAAGGGGAAAAGAGTTAATCTAAGGTTATCGTCAATAAAGTTTTAGATCTTTACAATGGAACAGATTTCCAAAAACTCATCTATGTGTTTGTATGGGTCATCACTTGTAGAAAGAGGGGAGCATATGGGTTGTGCTTGATTTAATCTCATACTGTAAGGCTTGGGTATCCGACAACAGTATGCAGGATGAAAGGTTATACTAGGTCGAAGTGAAATACTCCTTCAGCTTTCTGGGTTGTTAATCATCGATCCCGGCCATTTGGTTGTGTAGTTGGTGATGGAGGTATCTCTCTATCTCAGGTATAAGTTCTACTATTTCTCTCCTCGGAGATCTCCTTCCCAGCATACAACTCAGAAGTCCCTTTTTCCTCTTTTTTTGAAATTTGAAATTTAAATTTTGAATTTTAATTTCAAATTTAGATATGAAATTTAAACTCACATTTGAATTTTAAAATTTTTTATTTTCTCTTTTTTTATTTGAAATTTGAAATTTAAATTCAAATTTAGATTTTGAAATTTAAATTCAAATTCGAATTTAGATTTTGAAATTTAAATTCAAATTTGAATTTTTTTAAATTTAAAAAAATGCAAGCATTTAACACATGGCCTAGGGGCTAACCTAAGGTTTTCTAAACTAGTGGTTCAACCAATGTAAATCCTCTTAGGTTCACTTGGAATTACACCACTTCCTTTGGTTAGCCAGGTAAGAGGTGGGGATGTGGGATGCTCCCCTTGCTCTCATAAGGACCTAATTAAGTAACCACAAAACCCACTTAGGCTTAGCCGGTTAACCTCTTTCCTTAGACACTAACCACCGGTTATGGAAAGTAATTACAAGATTCCCTAAAATTCAGCACACTTTTGAACCAAATGTGTGGGCCCTCCTAAAGGATCTTGCTATCCAAAGTTTAAATTAAGGTTTAGGGTGAACCATACGTGAAAGGGTGGTGGTTTTTTGGGCGAAGGAAGGGTGATAAAATCCCCACCTTATCTTATTTAAATTGGATTGCCCTTAAATCGTTTAACGGAAAAACAAAATAAATGCAACTAATTACAATGCATAAACAATCATCTCTACTATGCAATTCAGAAATAAAATAATAAAGTAAATTAATTTAGCAAAGAGAGCAATTAAAAAAAATAAAAAACCCTAACACATTAACAACAAACAAGATGATTTTAGCAATTAAATAATCCTATATGATGCACGCTCTAGAACATATCAAACCCTAAATGTTGGAATGGAAATGCAAAAATTTTAAAATATTTTTTTTTTGAAATTTGAAATTTGAAATTTAAATTCAAATTCAAATTCAAATTTTGAATTCAAATTTTGAAATTTAAACTCAAATTCGAAATTTTGAATAATTTCCTAATTAACAATTAATTAATTAATTAATTAAAGGGGCAATTAAGTAAAGCAAAAAAATAATTACAGTAAAGAGAAAATAAAATGATTAATTATGCTAAAAAAAGAATTAACAACTACAGAAATAAATACTAACAAGGGAGATCGCTACTCTAAGGATTAAGTAGGAAATTAAAAAAATAAGAATATGCGGCAATAAAAAAATAAGGAAATGAAGAGAGCTTATAATCTGAAAATAAAGAAAAAACAAAACCTAACAATCCTAAGCAGAAATCGAATTCGCTCAAGAATTGAAACAAAAATAAAAACTAGATCTAAAGACGAAACAAAAATAATCCTAAAAAAATATAGCCAAATCTATTAAGAAATAAAAATAAAAATAAATAACCAAAGATTTGAAAACAGTAATCTACCAAGATTAATTCAAACATAAAAAGAAAAATCAGAAATAGGTTGGGACGACCAATCCTAAATCGCTACCCAATATTTTTCTTTTTTTTTTTTTTGTGCGCAGTTCGGCAGTGTTCCACCCCCCCGCCTGCTACATCCTGCGAAAACAAAGAAGAATTATGAAAGTTTTATTTCCAAAGATAAAAAAACTAATGAAATAAAAAAAATAATGTAAACCGATCCGAAATAAAGAAATAAAAATTTTCAACCCATTGCTTCCCCTGTAATGGCACCAAAAACTTGGTGCACCCGGGATGCATCGTCAAACACCTAGGACACCAATGCCCCACCTCATCCAGTCTTTGGGCTAGGTTGTCTAGCCTGTCGAGGACCATGTTGAATCGGTCCATAGTGATTGTGAGTGTCGGAAAAAACCAAATCACTTTGCCACTTGGGCTGGAAATGGAGTCGCCACCGACCAGTTTTGGAATTAGAGGTGATGTGACCTCTGAGAATGGCATTAAAATAATTTTATCCAAATAGTGGCTCCAAATCCCAAGACACCGGCTAACCAGTCCAAGTAAAACTTGGATGGGAGAGGGAAGGGGTTAGGCACCCCTCTCTCATATCCAATAAGTGAGGCCCACAGGGTGTCTTAAGAGAGCATAATCGCAAATACGTAATTAATGAAAAGCAGTAATGAAAAAGAAAGAAACAAAAACAAAAAAAATTAACAAAAAATACCTATTTAGTATTTTTTTATTTTTACTTTTTTTGCCTTTTTTAATTTCAATCTGAATCAGAAAGTTGTACCCTCCATCAACTCGAATGGATGTTCTCTTCCATACTCGTGGACTAATCCCCTTTTGGATGCAGGGGGCCTGAACAAAAAGACGGAAGATTGCTCACCACCCCTTTTTTGTCCGAGCCCCCACCTTTGAACTCATTGGAATGGTTTGATGAGAGAGGAAGTTAGAACCTGTCGGGCCGTTGAATAATGCTTAAATTTATGAGAGAGGAAGTTAAAACCTCTCGGGCCGTTGGATAATGCTTAGATTCATTCGCCAATGTAAGGGAAAAACAAGCATTTCATATAGCCACTGATCTTATCCCTTCCCTCTTCTTTTCTATTCTTTTATTTTTATTATTTGATAATGTGCAATTCGGCCACTCCTAGCTAGAAGTGGCTTTGCTCCTAGCTAGCGACGGGCGGAAAAGACCTGCGTGAAGAGAGTTAAGGAGCCCGGGGCAGTTCACCCAGAGGGGATACTTTGATGCTTAACTTAGTATTCGGTTGTGAGCTAGAAAGATAAAATTGCAAGGAGATGAGAGAGCTAGAGAGTGGTGATTACGCGATACCTTTTCCCCTGGGGTAGTTGGAGTCTTCATATACTAGCGCCCTGACAGATTTGGTGGGGCTGATCACAAATCCCCGCTACGGCGAGATCCGTTGTCAGGTAATCATTTCGGAGTGACTGACCGTCCTTATCAAAACTGAGCAGGTTGGCTAATGCGACCGTTGCGAGGTACGGTCCCGCTAGGCAGGGGACAACCTTTAGGATTGGTAGGCATGACGCCACCAGGCAAGGGACAACCTTCAGGGTTGGCAGGCACGGTGCCGCCAAGCAAAGGACAACCTTCAGGGTTGGCAGGCACGGCGCTGCCAGGCGAGGGACACCCTTCAGGGTTGACAGGCACGGCGCCGTCATGCAAGGAGCATGAGCGTAGTCCTCAGAGTTGGCAGGTACGGTTCTGCCAGGCAAGGAGCTTCCCGCAGGACATCGAGCTACCTGATACTGAGTTTCCTTGCAGCGAGCTAACTGATGGCGATCTGCCTGTGACGAACTGTCGGTGTAGTGCCGAGGTGATTTCGTCTGGGGCAGGTTGTCCTTGAGGTGGTTCATTTGCTCGGGTTCGAATTGACGCAGACTAGGCATTGTTGTTTAGTTCACGAACTGGAATGATCTTAACCCGAAGTGACTTCAGCTCGGGATATTAGCGAGACTTGAGCTCGCCCTGTAGCGAGCTGATACTTGCTGAGTTGTCGCCTTGTGTTGAGTCATGTCCACGTGCCGATCTGTTTATGTCGAGTTGTCGTTTACGCCGAGTCACGTCCACGTGTCTCCCTGTCATGAGGTCGGGCCAAATTCCCCTCCATCAATTGCCCCCCAGTCCTCGAGCTAGGGGTCTTGACCTAGTTCGGGGAGTTCACGATACGCCAACTGGATTTGGCTTGAAGTCTGGTTGCTTCGTCAAATGGGTTGCGTGCGGTTCACGCGCAAACGTCAAGCGACCTATAGACTCCGCGGACACCAAAAAATGCGCTAAACTGATTTCGATCTCGAAGGTCATTCAATCGGTTTTCTTAGGAGCCGTCGGATTGCTTTAATCTCGACCGTTATTTCTTTAGTATAGTGGCTATAAATAGGGAGACCTGAGACTCATTTTTTACGTCAAAAGCTCACCATCCTTCAATTTGAGGTCGTGTTTTAGCTCTGTTAGCTCGAGTCTTCCAGTTCACTACTCTCCTTCAGTCCGGTCGTCTCTCCTTGGTGAGTCTTCCTTTGCTGCTACTTTTTAATTTGGTTCAGTTTCATGTCTTCTAGTTTCAATAGCTTTTTAGATGAGGCCGAGGTGGGCACCTCGGCCCAGGTTGGTAGCCAAGACGAGGCTAGTTCGGGCATAGGGGTAGTCCGCGGCCTTCCCGAGGGACAATCAACTCCGGGGGGTTGAGAGGCTTCTGGTAACCTAGCATCCTCTTCTCATCGAGGTCGGGTACTTGAAAAATTTGATCTTTCCACAATGATCCTAGATAGGCTTCGGGCTTTGGTACTTCGGTACAACCTTTCGAGGGAACTTTCCTATAGTCTCCCTAAAGGTAATTTCCCTGGGAGCATGATCACAACGAGATCGTGATTTTTGAGGAGCAACTCATGGCTGGCCTTCGTCTACCCTTACATCCTTTGCTTGTAAAGGTTCTGAAGCTTTTCAACGTTACCATAGGTCAATTGCACCCGAACTCCATCCGTAACGTAGTAGGGACCATTTCGCTTTTCTACGAGTACTGTCTCCCCCTCACCCCTGAAATTTTTCCTTCCATTTTATCTATTAAAAACTATTCTCGTGGCATCCCCGAGCATAAGCGCTCTTACTATCCGTCCCCCCACCCGGGCTATAAGCTTCTTTACGAACTGCCTAATAGGATCCTAGCCTGGAAACGGGATTACTTTGTGGTCTGCAACCCCGAACGGTGGCCTTTTCCAACCCACTGGAGGGGGGCCATTCAGGATACTGGTGTTAGACTAGACCTGAAGACAAGGGAGATGCTCAAGTCTTTGGCAAAGGTCAGCTTCCTCTGTGCGGACTACCTTAGTGAAGACAAGCTCGTGCAGGCCGGTTATATTCCTGGTAGGTCACCTCGGGTTTTGGCTTTCTTAAGATTCTGATTAGTTCGTGTCTAACCTTACTTTTGTCTTTTGCAGTTACGATGCCTGAGGTTGATGCAAGAAGCCTTCTGATGAGCTCCCAAAAGCGGAAGGTGGTGAAGAGACCCCGCCGGGAGGAGGCTTCGACGTCCTGGGCAACCAAAGCCTAGGTTGTTAAGCCGATCTCCACCGAGCTCCCAATGGAGGAGGCCCAACCTGTGGATCCTGAGGTGGAGGTAATAGAGGGCGGCAAGGAGGAGGCCCATCCTCAGGAGTTGGAGGATACTCCTGCGCCAGCTTCAAAGGGGCCCGCTGTCGAGTCAGAGCTCACTCTTGCTACTGAAGAGGAGAGCATCACAAACCACGTGCTCGCGGTGGAAAAGAGTCAAGATGCGGTCTTCCTAAGTGAGGTCGCACGGTGGTGGGAGATGCTTTCGAGATGGCTACTGGGGATAGCCGCTACTCCTTGCATGGTGGTAACCATTCTGCCTTTGGCCCCACTTCTTTTTTCTTCTTTTTTTTACCTCAATTTCCTTTTGATAGGTGAACTCTGCCCTTCACGCGTTGTCGTGCCAGTCTGCAATTCAATCGAAACAGGCTCGGGATGCTAACGTAGAGACGTGGAAGCTCCATCGCGAGCTGGACTTGGCCTGAGGTGAGGTACTTCGGGCAAAGAAGGGAGGTGAGAGCCAGAGGCAATTGATACTGGACCAGGAGGAGCGAATCTCTTTCATGACCGAGGAGAATGCTAAGCTCAAGGAGCAGGTCTCCGCCGTGGCAGCGAAGGAAGAGGAGCTGACCGCAAAGATGACCGAGGAGAAGGCACAGCTTTAGCGGGAAATTCAAAATCTCCAAGCAACGGTTCAAGAGCGAGCTCAGATCCTTGATACCGCTGTCGAGGAGGCGCGGTCAGAGGAGAGGACCAAGGCCATTGAGCACTTCAAGGAGTCTTCAGAATTCCGCGCTCTTCAGGTCGAGTATGGTTCGAGCTCCTACCGCTCCGGGTTCAAGCTCTGTAGATATCTAGTCTGATAGAAGTTCCCTAGTCTTGACCTTGGTGTTATCACAATGATGGGCTTGGCTCCGGAGGTGACGGATGGGGCGAACAAAGAACCTGACTCATCAGAGGAAGAAAGTGATGATGAGGTTGAAGTGGTGGACCCCTCTGCGTGACAGCTCGCTCTTTCTTTTCTTTCTGGATCATGGATGTATACCCCAAAGCCGTCAAGCTCGGGTTTTGACAAATTTTGTACTTAAAACATTTTATCAATAGAAAGAATATCGTTTCAACTCAAAGGATACTTATGGATAACTTTCGATCTAGGCAGCACTTATATAGGTTACCCGAGCTATCGAGCTACTAAATTGGCAACAAGTGAGGGTAACCAAAGTACAAACTTATTCCGAACTGCGTGGATCACCCCAAACTATCATGCTATCAAGCTTGGTAACGAGTAGGGGTAACCAATGAGAAATTTTTCCAAGTGTTTGTCACTTCAAGTTGTTCGTATATGGACCACTTGTTTAAACGTTGGTCCCCTGACGGATCTAAACTGCGATTGTCACCGAGTTGGTATAGACATCGTAGGGTTCGTACCCAAGCTGTCTATACTTTTGGTTAGTTTTGTACTAGCAAGGCAACTAGGTCTTACGTGGTGCTGAAGTTTCCATCAGTTCGGTGTTTTAGCCCTTAGGCCCTGGGAGCGACCCGTAGTCCACTCTTCTTGATTTTTCCCATGCCGAAGAGGTGATTGGGGCTTATGTGGTGCCGAGGTCTGTGCCAGTTCAGCATTTTAGCCCTTAGGCTCTGGGAGCGACTTGTAGTCCACTCCTAAGCTTTGGCCATGCCGAGGAGGCGACTGGGTCTTGAATGCCCATGCCGAGGAGGCGACTAGGTCTTGGGTGCCTATGCCGAGGAGGCGACTGGGACTTAGGTGCCCATGCCGAGGAGGCGACTGGGACTTATATAGTGACAAGTCTATCAACTCGGTACCTTAGCCTTTAGGCCTTGGGAGCGATTCGTTGTCCACTCCTAGACTTTCTGGGGGTGACTCAGTCTGCTCCCCTAGTTCAACGATTATAGGTAGTATTGTCTTAAATTGTTGATGTTCCAAGCTCGAGGTATCTGCTTTCCTTCTGACGTTTTAAGCTCATATGTACCTTCCCCGAGTATTCATTTTACCCAGTAGAGACCTCCCCAGTTTGGTTCGAGCTTACCTACACCGGGCTCAGGTACCATTACTTTCCGAAGGACTAGGTCGCCGACATGGAAGTGTCATTTCCCGACCCGGGTATTATAGTACCAAGCTACTATTTGCTGGTAAGTTGCGGTCCAGATGTACGCGTGGTCCCGTACTTCTATCAGGTTGAGGTTAGTACGGAGCTCGTCGTCGTTTGTTTCCCTGTCGTACGCCTCTAGGCGTAATGTGGGCACTTCGAGTTCGGTTGGAATTACTGCTTCCGTGCCATAGGTGAGGTTAAAAGCGGTTCCACTTGTGGCGGTCTTGACAGTAGTTTGATAGGCCCATAGTATGCTGGGCAGCTTGTCTACCCATAGTCCCTTGGCTCGGGCTAAGCGGGCTTTTAGTCCACGAAGTATAGCTCTGTTCATGATTTCTGCTTGCCCATTTGCTTGAGGGTGTGCCACTGAAGTAAAATTCTGTTGTATCCCCATCTCGACGCACTAGTTTTGAAACTTGATATCTTCGAACTGCTTACCATTGTCAAAGATAAGTACTCGGGGCAGTCCGAAGTGGCATACTATGTTCTTCTAGAAGAAGTTTTGTACAGTTCGAGCTGTGTGAAGGGCCATGGGCTGGTGAGGTACTTCAGGTTGGCGGCGGGTTGATGATGGATGTTGAAGGGCCTCTGGCATTTATCGCACTTCTTGACGAGCTCGAGTGCGTCTACTTTCATCGCGGGCCAGTAATATCCTTGCCATAGCACTTTCTGAACTAAAGCCCTACCCCACAAGTGTCCACCACACAGCCCTTCATGAGTGTCATGGAGAACGAGCTCGGCCTCTGAGCGTCGTAAGTAGCGCAAGTAGGGGAGAGTGTAGGATCTTCGGTATAGCCATCCGCCTATTATGACATATTTGGCTGCCTGCCGCTCTACCCTTCTGTTTGTATTGCGATCTGCGGGGAGGGTCCCGTGAAGCAGGTAGCTCGCGAGTGGGTCAATCCAGCTCGGCTCTGCTTGTGCAACAGAAGCTACCTCTTCTGACCCCCAAGAATGCTAGGCCGAGGCAGGTTCTCTATAAACACGGTCCTCATGGAGTTGCTGCTTGTGTTAGCTAACCGGGATAATGATTCGGCCTCAGCATTCTCGGATCTTGTTATCTGCTTGATGAAATATGATTGGAAGCCGCGTAGAACTTCCCTGGCCTTGGCTAGATAAGCAGCCATGGTGGGGTCGTGAGCTTCGTAATCACTGGTTACTTGGTTGACCACGAGCTGGGAGTCGCTGCAAATGACGAGGTGCTTCGCTTGTACTTTGTTTGCTAGCATGAGCCCAGCTATCATTGCTTTGTACTCTGCCTCATTGTTGGATGCTGCAAACTCGAACTGAAGTGCATATTCCAGTTTTGATCCGCTTGGCCTGTACAGGATGACTTCGGCTCTGCTTCCTTGCTGATTTGATGCCATCTATGTGAAGGATCCAGGGCTCTTCGTCCCGGGCTGACTTTGTTCTGACCAGGGCTGGTTCCATACTGGTTGAAGCTTCCTCTAGTGCCGAAAGTGCATTCTGCTACGAAGTCGGCCTAGGCTTGGGCCTTAATTGTTGTTCGGGGCTCGTACCGAATGTCGTACTCGTTGAGCTCTATGTCCCACTTCGTCAATCTTCCAGATACCTCGTGTTTGAGTACGACTTGCCTCAGGGGTTGGTTAGTAAGAACGATGACAGTGTGGGCTTGAAAGTACGGTCTGAGCATCCGAGCTGCTGTGACTAGTGCATACGCCAACTTCTCGATCTTTGGGTATCTGGTTTCGGCACCCTACAAAACTTTGCTCACATAGTAGAAAGGTCATTGGACCCGATCGACTTCATTTATTAGTACCGAGCTGACCACCTCATCACTCGCGAAGAGGTACAGCTTTAAAACATCGCTCTCCTCTGGTCGGGTCAAAACCGGGATGCTAGTTAGGTATTTCTTCAGCTCGTCGAAGGCGAACTGACACTCTTCAGTCGATTCGAAGTCTTTGCTTTTCTTAATTGCCTTGAAAAAGGGCAGGCAACGATCTGCCGACTTGGACATGAAGCGGCTTAGGGCAGCCATACGGCCATTCAACCTCTGAACCTCTTTTAACTTGCGAGGGGGCTTCATATCCAGGATAGCCTTTATTTTCCAGGGTTTTCTTCGATGCCACATCGGCTAACTATGTAACCCAGGAACTTTCCCGAGGTAACACCGAGGACACATTTGTTAGGGTTTAATTTCATACTATACTTGCACAGGATTTCGAAAACACATTGCAAGTCACTTATTAAACAGATTGAAAGTTGGGTTTTAATGACCATGTCGTCTACATAGCATTCAACCTTGTCACCGATCAACGGCTCAAAAATTCGATTCACAAGTCTTTGGTAGGTTGCCCCGGCGTTTTTCAGTCCAAAGGGCATGATTAGGGCCCACCACAAGACTTTCACACCTCCTGAAGAGTCAGTGGCAGTGGCCACAAGCCTTTCACAAGTCTGGCTTTATGAAAGTCAGTGGCAGCCACTCTGGTTTGACCTAAATTAAATTAGGGTGTAACTTTGTTCCCTCCTACAATATGAGTGCATGTGATAGGGAGATTCATATGATGAACTCTTTAAAGGCCTTCCATCATTAGCATGAAGATGGGTCCCTCAGTAATGAGGAAACGCACCATAAAATTGGGCTATCCATTTGCTGCTGGATTTGTTGGAATGTTTCATAAGATGATAGGGGCGTCATAGACCGATGTGGGAGGGGCTTACCAAAAAATGGAAGACTCTCTCATGGTACCTTGGCATTCACGAATATGATGGGTGAGCACTCACTGGACAGAAAGGTTTAACCTAAAATGGCAATGAACCTTGTCTGACAAAGGCCAAAGGGAAAGCTCATGTGATGAGTGGATATGATCCTTCATAGAAAGGTGGTAGGGTTATGCAGCTGAAACAGTTGGCTCCATGCACCCTATGTGATTTCCCACATTTCCAAAGACATAAGTCATTGTTTCCGTCATTGAGATAGGAGGGAAATCTAAGAGATGAATAAATGGGAATAGAACATAGATTAAAAGCCATATCTATGTAATGAACATGAATCAAATTAGGTTGTGGACTAATGTTTGCTTTTTATCAGAAATGGAAAATGGACAATTTGCAAAACTGTTGGACAATAACAAACTTAAGGGCCCAAACTTTGCTGACTAGTACCAAAACCTTATGCTGGTCCTAACTTCTGAGAAGTTAGACAAAGTGGCTAAAAATCTTGCCCCGAAGCGTCCGGGTGATAGGGCTTCTGAGGCCCGAAGAAGGGACTATCAAGAATGGGAGGAGAAAAACTCCCTTGCCCGGTGTTACATCATTGCCTCACTGGACAATCCGATACAGAGGCAGTTTGATCAGATCGAGCTTGCCAAGGACATATTGAATAGTTTAAAGACAATGTACGAAGAGCAAAATCATTTTACTCGACAGAAGGTCCTGAAACAGTTCATGACCATTTAGATGTTCAAGGGGCAGCAAGTTCATGACCATTGTCTTTGGATGATGGGTTACATCAACGAACTTGAGGCTCTTGGATCCGGGCTGGACCATGTGATCAAGATAGACGCCA
The DNA here is from genome assembly GCF_055504915.1 of Nelumbo nucifera. NCBI lineage: Eukaryota > Viridiplantae > Streptophyta > Magnoliopsida > Proteales > Nelumbonaceae > Nelumbo > Nelumbo nucifera. The sequence continues at coordinate 47,666,995 of NC_142656.1, read as the reverse complement.
TCTTAAACTCTTTGCCTCCTTCCTTCAATCCGTTCATCATGAACTATAACATGAATAAGTTGAATGTCAGCGTTCAGGAACTCAGCAATATGTTGTAGAGGGCCGAAAAACTGATCAAGAAGGATGAGCCCCTAGCTATGCTTGTTGAAGCTAGCAAGGCAGGCAAGAACAAGAGGAAGGCAAAGAAGAAGCCTCAGAAGAAACCCACTAAGTCCAAGAAGCAGAAGAAGGATAAGGCATCTGATGCATATCACTTCTGCAAGCAGACAGACCACTGGAAGAGGAACTGTCCTCAGTACCTGGAATCTAAGAAAGGTAATATCGAATCTTGTGTAATAGAAACCAATCTGTTGGTTATTTCTGTGTCCTAGTGTATTGACTCCAGGGCTTCAACTCATGCGTGTAACTCACTATAGGGGTTCAAAGTAAGCAGAAGGCTGAGTAACAGAGAAGTGATTCTTTACTTGGGGACTTCTGCAAATGTTGCAGCTGCGGCTATAGGAACCGTAGAGTTAATTTTCAGAGAAGGAATCATTGTACTGAAAGATTGTCATTATATACAAAATTTGAGAAGAAATGTGATTTCTGTTTCAAAATTGTGTGCGGATGGATATTCTATCCTTTTTGGTAATACGATTACAATTAAAAGAAATAACAAATTCATCGCATACGGAGAACTTGAGAATGGTCTCTATGTTCTCCATCCTTCTCTGGAAACTAACATAGCCGAAACTACATCGGACAATATTCCCAAGAAAAGAATCTATGATACAATTAATCCCACGTGCCTGTGGCATTACCGACTTGGCCATATCAACATTGATCGTATCACAAGATTGGTAAAGGAGGGTCCTTTAGATTTTCTAACTGTAGAAGATCTTCCCACTTGTGAGCCTTGCCTTCACGGTAAGATGACGAAATGGCCATTTAACGGTAAACCTGAAAGATATACAAGCATGCTTGACCTTATACATACTGATGTATGTGGTCCCCTGAGTGTTAGGACTCGTAACCAACACGTGTATTTCATTACATTTATCGATGATTATTCTTGATACAGTTATGTGTACCTAATGAGACACAAGTCCGAATCCTTTGAAAAGTTCAAGGAGTTCAGACAAGAGGTCGAGAAACAGTTAGGGAGAGAAATTAAGACCCTTCGATCGGATCGAGGTGGCGAGTATCTCTCTAACGAATTCAGGGACTACTTGAAGGTGAACGGGATAGTATCACAATTAGCTCCTCCTGCTACACCACAGCTTAACGATGTTTCAGAGAGAAGGAATAGGACTTTATTGGATATGGTCTGGTCACTTCTCGTGCACTCAGAGTTGCCCACATCCTTTTGGGGTTACGCATTGAAGACTACGATATACGTGCTGAACCGGGTTCCAACCAAATCAGTTCCGAAGACTCCTATGAGATTTGGACCGGAAAGAAACCAAGTGTACAACACTTGAAGATTTAGAGTTGTTCGGCACATGTTAAAAGAATGAGTGCGGACAAGTTGGAATCCAAGATCAGTCGTTGCCTATTCATAGGCTACCCAAAAGGCTTTGTGGGTTACCTATTCTATGACCCAAATGAGCAGAAGGTGTTCTATAGCCGAAATGCACATTTCTTGGAGGATGATTACATCTTGAACAATCATCGTCAGGAAGTTGTTTTTGACGAAGAGAGCTCAGGAGTAGTGGGAGGTGTTCCACAAGTTCCAAATAGTGACCAACCTAGAAGATCTACCCGAGTCTCCAGGCCTCCAGTTCATTTTGGCTATGACCAGTAGAGTTACCTGGTGGAATCTACGACAAGTGAGGAGGATCCCGTGAGTTATATGGAAGTTGTGTTGGACATGGATTCCTTGAAGTTGGTAGATGCCATGAGAGCTGAGATGGACTCAATGGAGGCCAATGGAGTCTGGACTCTAGTAGATCCGCCCCCTAAGGTAAAAGCAATTGGTTGCAAATGGATCTATAAGAGGAAGAAGGGCCCCGATGGTAAGGTTAAGACCTACAAAGCTTGTCTGGTGGCGAAAGGGTATACTCAGAAAGAGGGCATCGATTATGAGGAAACATTTTCTCCTGTGGCCATGCTTAAATCCATTAGCATCCTACTAGTTGTAGCAACATACCATGACAATGAGATTTGGCAAATGGATGTCAAGACTACATTCCTGAATGGAGATCTTAGTGAAGATATCTATATGCAGCAACCGCAATGTTTCATAGCTGCGGGTTAGGAACACATGGTATTTAAATTAAATAGATCCATATATGGACTTAAGCAAGTTTCTAGGAGTTGGAACATTCGGTTTGATTGTATTGTCAAAAAGTTTGACTTTGAACAGAATCCGGATGAACCCTGTGTTTACAGGAAAACCAGTGGAGATAAGGTTTTGTTTCTTGTTCTGTATGAAGACGACATTCTACTCATTAGGAATGATGTAGGAATGTTGACTACGGTAAAAGTATGGCTTTTACAACAATTCTCAATGAAAGATCTTGGAGAAGCCTCCTATATACTGGGTCTTCGACTCTATAGAGATAGATCGAAGTGGATAATAGAATTATCCCAATCTGCTTACACTGACAAAATAGTCAAGAGATACAGCATGGAGAACTCCAAGAAAGGAAATGTTCCTTTCAGGCATGGAGTCGCTATCTCCAAGAAGATGTCTCCCAAGACATCTGTGGAGATTGAGGGCATGAAGGACGTTCCCTATGCCTCAGCCGTAGGGAGCATCATGTATGCCATGCTGTGCACTTGTCCTGACATTGCTCAGGCAGTGAGTGTGGTAAGCAGATTTCAGGCCAACCTAGGGCAGGAACACTGGACCGCTATAAAAAATATACTTAAGTACCTTCGAAGGACAAAAGAGTTTTTCCTGGTATTCGATGGTAGCTCACTACAGATCCAGGGGTATACTGATGCCGACTTCCAGTCAGATCCAGATGATAGAATCGTTTACTGTCAGCTCACTACAGATCCAGGGGTATATTGTTTTCACGATAGGATCGTTTACTATTTGCTAGAAAATCAGCAAACAGGGGTCCACGATAGATTCCACAACCGAAGCTAAATACATTGCCACAAGTGAAGCTACCAAAGAAGCCATATGGATGAAGAAGTTCATTCATGAATTGGGAGTAGTTCCATCCAGCACATCACCCATCCCGTTGTTGTGTGACAACACTGGAGTGATTGATCAGGCTAAGGAGCCATGAGCTCACTTGAAGTCAAAGCGCATCGAGAGGAAGTACCATGTACTGCGGGAGATAGTTGGAATAGGGGATGTTCTGATTCGGAGGGTAGCATCAACGGAGAATGTAGCAGGCCCATTGACTAAGCCACTGACATAGAAAGTGTTTGAGAAACATGTGGAAAGTATAGGACTCCAGCTTATACAAGATTGGACCTAAGTGCAAGTGGGAGTTGTTAGACAGTGTATGCCCTTAGCTCCGATCAAAATAATGTATATTATGACATTTATTGTAAATGAATAAAGTACATATTTGATTTATGTTCTTGTGGTGTGTTTCTGTGTAATAAACTTAAACTGGACACTTATGAGACTCGTGTTAGTTTAGAATGTTCACAGCCAATGGATAAGTCTGGGGAGATTTATCCCACCAAGGCTAACACAAGTGTGCCGCCAAGTTGGTTGGGGTGGCTTGTCCCAACTGTAAGGGTGAGACCCGAGGCACAAGCAGTGTAGGTTTATTTGAAACCCTGAACCGAACCAGATTTCCAGTATTGCCCTAGTCATTGGAGATTGATTGGCAAAACTAGAAAGTTACACCTGACCCCTAGACTCGATTATGATACTGCACTAGGTGTTGGATTGGGCTATCTTTGATGTGCCAATTAGTGAGATCCTTAGAGGGAATCAAAACCTGGGTATGTTGGGACAGTCTGAGAATTCATCTGAGTGGGTGATCATAGTGACAGGATTAGTCCCTTTGTCGGACAAAGGTAATGATCGGGGATGCACTCTCTCTGATGAAAACCAAGACTGTCGGCAGCCAATTTTAATCGTTGAAATTTGTTTTGCAAAATATATTTTTATATGGATATACATATATATTATGGTTTCAAAATGTTTGCAAAAGGTTTTAATTCCCGGGATCCATGTGAGCAGAGAGTGCAGCACTGTTCCTTGCAGCCGAGAGAGAGGTCCTCTCTTGTCGGGCAGTGTTTGATCATTATGGGCTGAGAGGTTGAGTGTAAGACCATTGAGGGTAATACCTGATGGGCTAATCTTGCATCTGTCCACAGTCCCTAGGTTTTTATAAGGTGGCTTGTCCCAAGAACCACTTAGTGTAAGTGTTGGGCCCATTAAGAGCCCATGTGATGGGCTCAGGGGGTTCACTGTCCATAACAGTGTATTCGGCTAGGCCTTGTAACAGAGGTTGAGCTGAACCCATGTGCTTGATGTGTAGATCAATGTTTGGGTCCCACGCCATACAAAGAAGCCCAACTGGGTAGCAGTTTGGAAGGCTACTGAGCACATAAGACTTATTGGGCCTAAAGCCCATTTCGAACTTGTTTAGTTAGACTAATTAAATAAGGGTGGATCTGGGATTTGGATCAGCAGATAGGATAGGGTCTTATCCCTATCCACTCAGAGAGTCTAGATCCAAATAGACATTTTGATCCGGAAACCTCCTAATGAAATTAGGAGAGAGCTGATCTAATCTGCATATAAGATAAGGATCTATCCTTATCACTTAAAGAGAGTCTGAATTCAAATAAGGATTTTAATCAGGAAACTCCTAATGGGATTAGGAGTTGATCTCATCAAGTCTATAAAAGGAGGAGGGGTTGAACCATCCAGAAATACCTCAACACCCCAAACATTAGATCCTAGATCACACAGAGAGAAGACAGCACCAGTGTGACTGTGCCATCTTCTCCCTGCGCTCTCCTCCTATTGCCGCCAATTGCCAGTTCGATCTCCACTCAAGTAGGAGCGATCAAGAATAGTTCTTGATATCAGTCTTTGGAGAAAGGCTTATCTGAAGTCATGCTCACAGCCTCCATCGAATTCTTGTTGAAGGGTTCAGTTCTTGGGAAGAACACTGTTGATTCTGCTCCACCCTACACTGTGTCTTCTTCAATGGGAGCAGTCTTTGGAGATTTTCTTTGGGGGTGAACACCTTCATTGGGAGATACTATTTCTTCATATCAGGTATATCCCTCTCCTATCATTTGTTAGACAGTTTTGTATGCCCTTAGCTTCAATCAGAATGATGTACTTTATGAGTTTATTATAAATGAATAAAGATGCATATTTGATTCATGTTCCCTTGGTATGTTTCTGTGTAATACCCTTAAACTGGATACTTAATGAGACTCGTGTTAGTTTAGAATGTTCACAGCCAGTGGGTCGGTCTGGGGAGACCTATCCTGACAAGGCTGACACTGTGGTGCCACCAAATCGGTTGGGGTGGCCTGTCTCAGCTGCGAGGGTGAGACCCTAGGCACATACAGTGTAGGATTAATTGAACCTATGAACTGGACTAGATTTCCAGTATTGCGCTGGACCTTGGAGATTGATGGGCAAAACTGGAAAGTTACACCCGACCCCTAGACTCGATTATGATACTGCACTAGGTGTCGGATTGGGCTATCTTTGATATACCAATCAGTGAGATCTTTAGCAAGGGTCAAAACCTGGGTATGTTGGGACAATCCGAGAATTCATCTGAGTGGGTGATCATAGTGAAAGGATCAGCCCCTTTGTCGGACAAAGGTAGTGATCGGGGATGCACTCTCATTGATGGAAACCAAGATTGCCGGCAGCCGATTTCAACCGTTGAGATTTGTTTTGCAAAGTATATTTTATATGAGATACAAAAGTATATATATTATGGTTTCTAAAATGTTTGCAAGAAGGTTTTAATTCCCGGGATCCATATAAGTGGAGAGTGCAACACTGTTCCTTGCAGCCGAGGGAGAGGTCCTCTTTTGTCGGGCAGTGTATGATCATTATGGGCTGAGAGGTTAAGTGTAAGACCATTGAGGATAATACCTGATAGGCTAATCTTGCATCTGCCCATAGTCCCTGGGTGTTACAAGGTGGCTTGGCCCAGGGACCACTTCAGGTAAGTGTTGGGCCCATAGAGCCCATAAGATGGGATTCAGGGGGTGCACTGTCCATAACAGTGTATTCAGCCAAGCCTTGTAACAAAGGCTGGGTTGAACCCATGTGGCTGATGTGTAGATCAATGTTTGGGTCCCACGCCATACAAGGATGCCCAACTGGGCAGCAGTTTGGAAGGCTTTTTGAGTACATAACCTTAAATGGGCCTTAAGCCCATTTCGAACTGGGCTGATTTGATCAGTCAATTAAAGGGGGCGAATTCTGAAGTGGATCAGCTAAAAGGATTGGGCTTAGACCCTATCCACCTAGAGAGTCCAAGATCTAAATGAGATTTAGATCTGGAAACCTCCTAATTAGATTAGGAGATGGCTGATTTGATCTGTAGATAAGATAAGGATTATCCCTTATCACTAAAAGGGACTTCTAACCCAAATATGATTTGGATTAGCAACTCCTAATCTGATTAGGAGCAGATCCCTTTGAGATTATAAAAGAAGAAGGGGGCGACAACCTTTTACACAAGACACACAACATATTTTCTCTTTAGAGCAAAGAAAGAGAGAAAGAGAGATTTCCTGCATACTGCGAATTCTCTCCTGTCGCCTCCTTCCTGTCATTGCCATTCCCTTCAGTTCGATCTCCAGTTCTTAGGAGAAATCAAGATTTGATCTTGGTCTCAATCTTTTGGGAAAAGATTGGTTGGAGCTGTACCCACAAGCCATCCAGTTGATTCTTGCGAAGGGTCAAGTTCTTTTGAAGAACGTTGCTGATTCTGTTCCATCCTTCACTGCGCCATCTTTAGTGGGAACAGATTTTGGATCCTTCCTTGGGTGTGAACACCTCCATTGGGAGATATTGATTCTCTATATCAGGTATATCCTCCCTCCTACTTCTTTTGGTTCAGATCTGATTCCGTTTAAGGTTCAAGAATGATCCTTGAAAATATGATTTTCTAAATAGGGAATGTGATTCCCAGTTGAAGGGAGAGAAAAATTTTTGAAATTTGCCCCTTATTCCGCATTCTTTGGGCGTCCATGGGATGGATCTCTCATCCCTTCACCATTGGTTTCAGATCTGGTTCGGTTTAGGGTTCAAGATTGATCATTGAAAATGCAAATTTTCTAAAACAGGGAATGTGATTCCCAGATGGGGAGAGAGAAAATTTTTTAAATTTCGCCCAACCTACCTGCAGGGTTTGGCCATCCATATGATGGATCTCTCATCCCTTCAGGTATAGTCGACGCACATGCGCCATTTACCATTGGCCTTTTTTACCAGAACGGGGTTAGCTACCCAGCTCGGGTAATGGACCTCGCTGATGAAATCGGCTGTGAGAGGTTTCCCGACCACTACGTCGACTATCCTCCAGCGTTTCGGGGTGAGGTTGCATTTCTTTTGTCTAACGGGCCTATCTACGGGATCAGTGTTTAGCTTGTGAGTTATTATTTTTGAGTCTATGCCGGGCATTTCCGGCGTGGACCATGCAAATATATCTAAATTTTTTAGTAGGAAGCTTACCTGTTGGGTTTGAAGAGGTTCTCCGGCTGCTGCTCCGATCTGGAGGGTCCTGGTCGGGTCTTCTTCCGAAGTCAGGACGACGACCATTCCCTTAGTTGGTGTAGCTCACTCCTCAGGATACTCTACGGGCCATTCGAGCTCAACGCTTTCCGTCAGCTTGGCTTTCTCTTTGAGGGCCACAACGTAACACTTTCGGGACTCGAGCTGGTTGCCCTGAACTACCCCTTTCCCGAAGTCTGTGGGGAACTTCATTGCCAAGTAGTAGGTAGATACCACCGCACGAAGTGCGTGGGTGATGGGTCGTCCTATAATGGCATTGTACGGGGAGGGCGTTGCAACCACTAGGAAGGCGTGCTCAAATCTCGCGATGTTGGGCCATGTTCCGACCTCTACAGGCAACAAGATTCGACCAAGGGGCCTGACTTCCTCTTCGTTGAAGCCCACTAGAGGGGTATCTGCAGGTTGGAGGTCGCTTTCCCGTAGCCGTAGCTTGTCGAAGGTGCTCTTGAATAGGATGTCGGTTGAACTTCCCGAATCCACTAAGATGCGTCTGACTTCAAAGTCGTTGATCTTCATTCTTATGACCAGAGCGTCATCGTGGGGGTACTGGACTCCTTGCGCATCATTCTCAGTGAAGGATATAGGATCCACGGGCCATGGTCGCTTCGGAGGGTTTTGTTTTTCTAGTTCCAGCTCAAGGACCGAGGCTTTTCCTACTGCTGAAGTGCAGCGCATGACGATGGACACACCAGTAATCATACTGATCACTCCGCGGACTAGCCTTTCCTCGGGCGGTTGTCTCTGCTCGCCCTATCTAGTACTGGATTCTAGAGCATCTCTCCTCTGCTCCCCTTGGCAATCTGTCTGATTCTTATTACTTTTTTGTACAAAATTTCTCAAGTATCCACGACGGATGAGCTCTTCAATCTCATCGCGGAGGGTTTTACAGTTTTCAGTACTGTGATTGTGGTCCTTATGGAAGTGACAATATGCATTCTTATTTCTGGTGGCGGGGTACCCTTCATCTGGGGTGGCCATTTTACAAATGGGGTGTCTTTAATCATCAAAAGAATTTCCCCTTGCTTTGCGTTGAGGAGGGTGTAACTCTTCCTTTCGGCCGGAGGAGTTCAGGAATGCCAACTTGACCTATTTTCTCCCATGGTCGGGGATTTGCTTTTCTTTCTCTTGTCGCTTCCATGGTGCGTCCTGTCATCGTTTATTCTCTTCTCTGCTGGAGCTCTGGTTTTTTGATTCATTTCCTCTTCGGTCTCAATGAATTGGTCAACGAGCTTGAGGAATGCGGTGATGTCCTTGGGCTTGTTCACCACCACGTGCCACTTGAACTCTCTGTCAGTGACTCCTCTCTTTGCTACTGCAAGTCTTACAGCGGGGTCCAAGTTCGGGATCAGGAGGCAAGTGTCTCCGGATGGACTCTCCTTCCTTTTGAGCTATGCTAAGGAGACTTTCCTGTGACTTTGGACACTTCTTGTTGGTAATGAAGTGCGAGGTGAACATTTGTGTGAACTGTGCCCAGCTTTTGATTGCTCCGAACGGGAGGTTCCTATACCATGTGCGTGCCACCCTCCTGAAAGTCATGGAGAAGGCAACGTACATGCAGGCTTTACCAGCCCCAATGAGGTGCATCTAGGACTAGAAGGAGTCCACATGGTCATTTGGGTCAAACGACCCATCATATTTGTCTAGAGGGGGTACCTTGAAGTCCTTCGGCATGGGAGCTGCCAGGAGCTCGGAGGAGAGGGGAAAAGATACCGAGAGGAGAGGGGCGGCCTTTGCAACTTCCGAGCTTGCTCCTGCCCTACCTTTGGGCTGCTCGTGTCAGCAGGGTTCCGTGATCCATTCAGGAACTATTGCACGGCACACCTCGAACATCGTCTTCGCTGCTTCTTGGAGAGGCCCGTATTAGTGCTGCTTGCTTCGGTATTGTCAGGCCGAGTCCTGGCCTGGTGAGAATCAGGCTGATACTGGCTTCTGCGAGCTGAAGGATCTTGCTTAGAGCTTGCGGCCAAGGCTTCGAACCGGTTTTCCATAAGTGAGGTTTCCGATTGCACACGTTGGGGCAGACCGACTTTGGTGGGGCGAGTGTCTTCTGATCTTCCTTGTTGCCGCGAGGTGGTGGAAGCTACTTGCTCTCTCTTGCTATGGGATGAGGCTTGGGAGGTCTTCCCTTGGCGAGGAGGGCGGCTACTCCGGTGGCGGTTGAGTGGCTGTAGGTTCTACAGCGTGATTGGGCACCGCGGCGGAGGCGGCTGTCAGTTTTGCTGTAGCATTGGGAACTGCTGCTGGTAGAAATGATGCAAGACTTGCTGCTGGTAGTGCTGAAGCTGCTGGACTTGGTGCATTTGGGCCTGAATGGCCCGTACGCACTGTATTAGGTCACTCAGCTGATTTTTCCCCACCGTAGGAGGAATCATGGAGGGTTCAGTGAAGGCGGCGTTCACCGCAGAAGGGAGTGGGGCGTTCACCACCTCGGCGACCTGGGGTAGGTTCAGTGTGGGGACCGCGAAGGTGCTAAGGGGCACGGTAAACTGGCCAATACGCACGGTGGGGGCCTGAAGTTGCCCCCCCATATATGTTCATTTTGTTGTTCTGCCCGGCGTTGCTAGAAGATGCCATTAATGCCGATGGATGATTGATAGAGAAGGCTCTTCGAAAGTTTCCCACAGACGGTGCCAATTGATTATGCGCAATCTGGCCACTCCTAGCTGGAAGTGGCTTTGCTCCTAGCTGGCGACAGGCGGAAAAGACCTGCGTGAAGAGAGTTAAGGAACCCGGGGTGGTTCACCCGACGGGGATGCTCCGATGCTTAAGTTAGTATTCGGTTGTGAGCTAGAAAGATGAAATTGCAAGAAGATGAGAGAGCTAGAGAGTGGTGATTACGCGATACCTTTTCCCCTGGGGGAGTTGGAGTCTTCATATACTAGCACCCTGACAGATTTGGTGGGGCTGATCGCAAATCCCCGCTGCAGTGGGATCCGTTGTCAGGTAATCGTTTCAGAGTGATTGACAGTCCTTATCAGAACTGAGCAGGTGGGCTAATGCGACCGTTGCAAGGTACGGTCCCGCCAAGCAAGGGACAACCTTCAGGGTTGGTAGGCATGACGCCGCCAGGCAGGGGACAACCTTCAGGGTTGGCAGGCACGGCGCCGTCAGGCGAGGGACAACCTTCAGGATTGACAGGCATGGCGCCATCAGGTGAGGGGCATGAGCGCAGTCCTTAGAGTTGGCAGGTATGATTCTGCAGGCAGGGAGCATCTCACGGGACATTGGGCTACCTGATAATGAGTTGCCTTGCAGCGAGCTAACTGATGGCGATCTGCCTGTGACGAGCTGCCGGTGTAGTGCCGAGGTGATTTCGTCTAGGGCAGGTTGTCCTTGAGGTGGTTCATTTGCTCGGGTTTGAATTGACGTGGACTATGCGTTGTTGTTTAGTTCACGAACTGGGATGATCTTAGCCCGAAGTGACTTCACCTCGGGATATCAGCGAGACTTGAGCTCGCTCTGTAGCGAGTTGATACTTGTTGAGTTGTCGCCTTGTGTTGAGTCATGTCCATGTGCCGATCTGTTTATGTTGAGTTGTCGTTTACGCCGAGTCACGTCCTCGTGTCTCCCTGTCACGAGGTCGGGCCAAATTCCCCTCCATCATTATTATTATTTCTTTTTTTTTCTTTTTCTTTTGCTTCGGCGATTAGTTAACAGTGCGGTAGAAAATGCATAGAGTTATCATGCACATTATAAACAGATTACTAACTAAAAGAAGCATAGAAAAATACCCTCATCGTATCAGTCCATTTGAATGATAATTCATACAAAGAAGAATGAATTGGTAACAAACGAAATAACAACAACTGCTTATGTTCTTCCCACAGCATCAACATTCGATAATCAGATTACCAGGAGAAGAATTCGGTAAGATTGGGTTAGTGTCTGAAACTTCATAGGAGTTGGTTTGGCGAAAGCCTCATCACCAGCTCCGATAGATACCCAAGTGCTAATCATTCCACAGTAAACTGAGGAAGAATAACAATAAAAAAAAAAAAAGAAAAGAGAATTGTAGGGAGAATAACACTAACAGGATGGATTTTGGCCTGATATTGAATGCCGCAATGGAGTACCTAAGAAAATTTTTCCGCCTAACCTTCTTGCTTGATCGATAAGAAACGGTCATTTGGGTGTCAGCTTCACTTGTATCAAGTTTGGGCGATTTTGTTCAACCGGCAGCAATGACAGAGTAGAACAGGGGACATGGTTGGAATCCAAGAGATGATAAGGGGGGAAGAGGAAGAATGGAAAGAAAAAGGAGAGGAGAAAGGAGGAAGAGAAAGAGAGAGGAGAGAGTGTTGCCACTGCTAGTAGTTGCAGTTGCGGTGGTGGTTTCAGTTGACCAAAAATAAACGGAGGAGGGAGGTGGGAAAGAAGAAGAAGAAGAAGAAAGAGAGCGCGTGCGATGGTCTGATCTATCGCCATTGCAACTTGCAGCAGTGATGAAACGGAGGGAGAGAGAAAATACGGGGGAAGAGGGGAAGAAGAAGAAAAGGAAGAGAGGGGGAGAGGGAGGTCGGAGATGAGGGTCAAAGAATAGTGGCCGCTAGACCTGGCAATCGGGTTGGGTGGGTCGGGTTCGGGTTCGGTCAAGGTACTTCGGGTTGAAATTTTGGGTTGGGTTGTCAGATGCTAGACCCTAACCCTAAATGTTCGGGTTAGGGTTGACCCATGAGTCAATTCGGGTCATCCTAAAAAATAATTTAAATTTAAAAAAATAAAGAAAAATTACATGAAAAATGTCAAGATTAAAAGAATTAACCTTAAAATTCCAAATGTAAAATAAAAACTTGAACATTTAACAATTTATAGAGTAAACAATAAAAAGTAAGACTAGTTAGAAAAAATTAAAGAGTGGAAACTTCTAACAATGCATAAATAATCCCAATTAGACTTGACAATCGAGTCAGCAAGTTGAGCCATGAGCCAACCCAACCCAACCCAACCCAGTTTTTTTTTTGGGTTGGGTCAGGTCGGGTCATTTTCACACTCGGGTTGCTAAGTATGATACCCTAACCCTATTTTTTTAGGTTGGGTCGGGTCGGGTTCATAGGTTGGGTCAACTTTTTGCCAGGTCTAGTTGTCGTCATTGCTTCTCTATTGCTAGAGCCTAAAAGGGAGAAGACGGCGAAATTTTCCGATTTTTTATTAATCCAAATGAGAAAGCTTAGATTATATTTATAATAGGGCTAGTGGCAGTTTCATAATTTTGGGGTTTCGAGGGGTATTTTTGTAATTTTGAGAAAATGTGTCAAACTGGGTCTAAGAGGCTCAAACCGGGCCTAGGAGGGTTAAACCAGGTCTTCTGGTTCAATGATGGGGATTTTTGGGCCAAAAATGGAGGGTTGAGATGGGTTTGACTACAGAGTGGGGTCGTGCATGTGCGGACTAATGAGATCGGATGAAATGGAATTTTTTTAGGTAGAAGGGTAAATGAAGGTATTGTTGGCTGAAATTTCATAGAGTGGGGTTTTTGGACATTCTAAGTTGATTGGTAGGGTTAGATTGGTTCAAATGGGCCCGGATCGGGAAGATCTAGAAAGGACTTGATTCGGTTAATCTAGGAACTTGAAACGGAATCTTTGTGTGATCGAGGGGTAAGCAAGGTTTATTTAGGGTGAAATTTCACAAGATAGGGTTTCCGAGTAGTCTGAGGTGATTGGAAAGATTGGATTGGGCCAATTGGGCCCGGATTGGGCGGATTTGTAATCTGATCAATCTTGAACCTTGAAATGGAATCTTGGTGCGATTGAAGGGTAAATGAAGGTTCTTTGGGCTGAAATTCTGCATGTGAGTGTTTGGAGGTGTCTGGGATATTATGGTGATGTCTGATTGGTTGAGAGGGGTTAAGATCTTAGAAGTTTAGGTCAATGGGATGTTTCAAAACGAAATTTTAATTTAATGAAAGGACAAATGGTGGAATCTGAGTTTGAAACTTTATGAACAGATTTTTTGATGTATTTGGAGTTTAATGGTGTGGTTTGATCGGTTTGCATGTGTAAAGATCAAGGGAATCTGGGTTTCGAGTGTTTAGATTAACAAGAATGGTCGAAATAGAATCTTTATTGAAAAAAGGGTAAATAAAGGAATCTTAAGCTGAAATTTCATGGGTAGGTTTTTTGAGAGGTCCTGGGTTTGATGGTTATGTCTGCTCTAATGGTTGTGGTGTAAGTGGGGGTTGAACGGTGGATTTGAGGGCTTTGGGGCTGAAAGTTGGGCTTTCTAGGTTTTTAGAGGTTTCGAAGATATCGAGAGTGTCTGATCAGATGTTTGAGGTAAATTTGAGGTCCAAGCGGTGGATCGAGTAAAAATCAGGTGCTGATAGCTGCCCCTCTTTATTGTAAGGTTGGAAACTATGAAACAACAAAGACAAAAAGAAGCATATAGAGATTTTTGTAAAGGAAAAACTGGAAGAGGGGCAAGACAAGGAAGAAGGAGTGAGATGAAAAGGAGTTCCCATACAGCATTGTTTCATCATATTTAGGCCATTTTATTCTTGGCAAAGTGACTCTTCCTAGGTATCAAGAACCTTCAGAACCAGGTACATTTGCCATAAAGAAAAATATAAAGAACAAATTGAAAAGAATGATAAAGCCCTGGTTAAAACTATGACGTGCTAGTGCAATAGAAAATACTCATGTGATATGAGGCGAAGAAATCATTGACTTATGATATGCCAAAGTGGTGGAAAATTAATGTGCTATAAAGTAGAGAAATCAATAATTTATAATGTGCAGAAGGGGCAGTAAACTCATGTGCTATTCTGAGGAAAATCTTGATTTACAATGTCCTAGAGGCAAAAAAACTTATGTGCTATGTAGTGAAAAATCCTTATTTGTGATGTGCTAAAGGCGAAAAACTCATGTCATATGTAGCGGAAAATTTGATTTATGATGTCCCAAAGGCGGAAAATTCATGTGCAACGCAACAGAAAAATCATGTGCAATAGCGAAAAAAGAATTGTGCAATAATAGAAAACTTTTTGTGCAATGGCGAACTCGTGTGCAATATAGAAAGTCTCATGTGCAGTGGCAGAGAACTCATGTGCAATAGCAGAAAATCTTGATTTATTCTGTGTTGGAGGCGAAAAATTCATATACAATAGCGGAAAGTCTTGATTTATTCTATGCTGGAGGTGGAAAACTCATGTTCAATAGCAGAAAGTCTTGATTTTTTCTATGCTAGAGGCGGAAAACTCATGTGCAATAATGGAAAATCTTGATTTATTCTATAATGGAGGCAGAAAACTCATGTGCAATAGTGGAAAGTCTTGATTTATTCTATGTTGGAGGCGAAAAACTCATGTACAATAACGGAAAGTCTTGGTTTATTCTATGCTGGAGACGGAAAACTAATGTGCAATAGCGAAAAAATTCATGTTCAATGGCGGAAGAATCTACTGTCTTGATTTATTCTATGTTGGAGGTGGAAAACACATGTGCAATAGCGGAAAGTCTCATGTGCAATGGTGGAATATTTATTGTGCAATGGCAGAAAAACTCATGTGCAATGATAGAAAATTTATTCTGCAATGGCAGAAAAACTCATGTGCAACGACAGAAAATTTATTGTGCAATGGTGGAGAAACTCATGTGCAATAGAGGAAAATCTTGATTTATTTTGTGCTAGAAGCGAAAAACTCATGTGCAATAGCAAAAAGTTTCATGTACAGTAGCGGAGAACTCATGTGCAGTAGTAGAAAACCTTGATTTATTTTGTGTTGGAGATAGAAAACTCATGAGCAATAACAGAAAGTCTCATGTGCAATGACGGAGAACTCATGTGCAATAGCGGATAATCTTGATTTATTATGTGTTGGATGCAAAAAACTCATGTGCAATAGCGGAAAGTCTTGATTTATTCTATACTAGAGGCGGAAAACTGATATGCAATAGCAGAAAGTCTTGATTTATTCTATGCTGGAGGCGGAGAACTCATGTACAATAACGGAAAATCTCGTGTGCAATGGCGGAAAATCTTAATTTATTTTATGCTGGAGGTGGAAAACTCATGTGCAATAGCAGAAAGTGTTGATTTATTCTATGTTGGAGGTGGAAAACTCATGTGCAATAGCGGAAGTCCTGATTTATTCTATGTTGGAGGCGAAAAATTCATGTGCAATAGCGAAAAGTCTCATGTGCAATGGTGGAAAATTTATTGTTCAAAATGATGAAAATGATGACAAGATTAAAAATTCGAAAATGCCAATAACATACCAGATGCAAAATGTGATAAAAATTCAAGAAGTATCATTTAAACAGATTCGATTTAGCTTAATTGTCATTTCTTACTTGATCATTCTCTTTGTTGGGAATCATTTCTCTTGACATTTTTACCACACTTTGCATTTTTCTTTTTATTACTTATTTTATTTATTTTCTTATTTAATTTTTTTTGTGCACAATGAACAACTGATTCCTTTTTAAAAGACTTTTGCAATGGTGTGGCCCGAGATTCTTTGAGACATATTTGTGCTCAATTTAGGTGTCAAGTACCAAGGGCTGCCCTCATTTTATCTCTCTCTTCTTTTTCTTTTTTTTGTGCTCTTTTTTTATAACTTCCAGAGTAGAAAGACAATGCAACTCAGACATAAAGGAGATGAAAATTTTTATCTTCTTTTTATTGTTCATTTTTCTAGGAATCTATGAGACCGAAACAAAAGATGACAAAACAACTTTGTCAAAAGGGACCCATGTTATGTCTTAGTAAGAGATGATAAAAAATGTTATCTTCAAAAAAGTTGATCAAAACCTTAGCAATTATAAATACATGTGCATCAAAAATGCGAAAAGAGAAAATCATAAATTCGCTTTGAAAAACAGTTGGGTTTTATGGGAAACTGCTCTAGTTCTTGGTTAACAGGAGGATTTGTGATGAGAGATGCTTGATTGAAGAAGGTTCAAAACAAAATCCTCAATCGCCAGCCAACTAGGTCTATCCCATGCTAAATTATTGCTTATTTTTAAGCACTTATTTTCATAATAAATACTTCTTCGTGGCTTTTTTGCCAAACAAGAATAAGTATTTATTTGCCACTTATTGTGTGGTCCTACCACTTATTTTAAGTGAAAACATACAGGGGCTAACTCTCATCTACAAAAAAAAAATAGGGGCCAACTTCCATTAACATTGATTGAATCCTTTTCTTGACTAGAATACTCTTATATTTGAATTTAGTCCCTCTCTAATTGTAAGGGCACATGCAATTCGAACTATTACATTTCTCCCCATTTAATTCCCTCTCAATAAGCTTATCATTGTGTATTAACTCTCATTCTTTTTATTGAATCCTATATTTAAAATATTATTTTCATAAGTATCCAGTTTAAAGGTATTACACAGAAACATACCAAAATAACATGAATTAATTATGCACTTTATTCATTTACAATAAATGTTAATAAGTACATCAATCTGATTGGAGCTAAGGGCATAACTGTCTAATAGCTCCCACTTGCACTTAGGTTCAGTCGAGTACAAGCCAGAATCCCATACTTTCCATGTGTTTCTCAAATACTTTCTGTATCAGTGGCTTAGTTAATGGGTCTGCTACATTCTCCATTGATGCTACCTTCTGAATCTGGATGTCCCCTCTACCAACAATCTCCCGCAGTACATGGTACTTCCTCTCAATGTACTTTGACTTCGAGTGGGCCCGTAGCTCCTTAGCCTGAGCAATGGCTCTACTATTGTCACACAATAGTGGAATGGGTGATGTATTGGATAGAACTACTACTAATTCTTGAATGAACTTTTTCATCCAAACGGCTTCCTTGGCGGCTTCACTTGCGGCAATGTATTCAGCCTTGGTTGTGGAATTTGTAGTGGACCCCCGTTTGTTGCTCTTCCAGCTAACTGCACAGGACCCCATCGTAAAGATGTAACCAGATGTAGATTTTCTCTCATTTGGGTCTGATTGGAAATCGGCATCGGTATACCCCTGGATCTATAGTGAACTACCATCGAATACCAGACAAAACTCTTTTGTTCTTCAAAGGTATTTTAGTATGTGTTTCACAACTGTCCAATGCTCCTGACCTCGGTTAGATTGAAACCTACTTACCACACTCACTGCCTAAGCAATGTTAGGCTGAGTGCACAGCATGGCATAAATGATTCTCCCTACGGTTGAGGCATAGGGAACATCTCTCATGCCCTTAATCTCCTCTGGAGTCTTGGGAGACAGTCCCTTGGAGAGAGTGACTCCGTGCCTAAAAGGAACATTTCATTTCTTAGAGTTCTTCATACTGTATCTTTTGACAATCTTGTCAATGCAAGTAGACTGGGATAATCCTATTATCCTCTTCGATCTATCTTTATAGAGTCGAAGACCCAAGATGTAGGAGGCTTCTCTAAGATCTTTCATGGAGAATTGTTGTGAAAGCCACACTTTCACCGTAATTAACATCCCTACAATAATCCCAATGAGTAGGATGTCATCTACATACAGAACCAGGAACGTAACCTTATCTTCCATTGTCTTCCTATAAACATAGGGCTCATCTGGATTTTGCTCAAAGTCAAACTGTTTGATAGTAGAGTCAAATCGGATGTTCCAACTCCTAGAATGTTGCTTAAGTCCATATATAGATCGATTAAGTTTAAATACCATGTATTCCTGACTTGCAGCAATGAACCCTTGTGGTTGCTGCATGTAGATATCTTTAGTAAGATCTTCATTCAGGAACGTGGTTTTGACATCCATTTGCCAAATCTCAAAATCATGGTATGCTGCTACAGCTATCAGGATTTCAATAGACTTAAGCATGGCCACTGGCGAAAAGGTTTCCTCATAATCGATTCCCTCTTTTTGAGTGTGCCCTTTCGTTACATGACGAGCATTATAGGTCTCAACATTACCATCTGGACCCTTCTTCCTCTTGTAAATCCACTTGCAACCAATTGCTTTCACCCCAGGGGGTGGGTCTACAAGAGTCTAGACCTTGTTGGTCTCCATCGAGTCCATCTCGACTTTCATGGCATCTACCAACTTCAAGGAATCTATGTCTAACATTGCTTCCAAATAAGTCATGGGATCTTCCTCACTGGTTATGGCTTCCACCAAGAAACTTTCTTGGTCACAGCCATAACGAACTGGAGGCCTGGATACTCGGGTAGACCTTCTAGGTTGGTTATTATCTGGAGCTCGTGGGACATCTCCCACTACCCCTAGGCTCTCCTCATCAAGAACAACCCCAAATCTTCAAGTGTCTTACACTTGGTTTCTTACTGGTCCATAGCTCATATGGAGTCTTAGGAATGGATTTGGTTGGAACCCGGTTTAACACATACATCACAGTCTCTAATCCATACCCCCAAAAGGATGTAGGTAGTTCTAAGTGTAAAAGAAGTGATCGAACCACATCCAATAAAGTCAGGTTCCTCCTCTCTGACACATCATTTAATTGTGGTGTAGCAGGAGGAGCTAACTGTGAAACAATCCCATTGTCCCTTAAGTAGTCCTTGAATTCGTCGGAGAGATATTCACCTCCTCGATCTGATCGAAGGGCTTTGATATGTCTCCCCAACTGTTTCTCGACCTCTTGCTTGAACTCTTTGAACATTTCAAAGGATTCAGACTTATGTCTCATTAGGTACACATAACCATACCATGAATGATCATCGGTGAATGTTATAAAACAAACGTGCTAGTTACGTGTCCTAACATTCAGGGGACCACATACATCAGTATGTATTAAGTCAAATGTGCTTGTAAATCTTTCAGGCTTACCTGTAAATGGTCGTTTCATCATCTTACCCTGAAGGCAAGGTTCACAGGTTGGAAGATCTTCTACAATTAGAAAATCTAAAGGACCATCATTTACCAACCTTATGATACAATCTATGTTAATATGGCCAATTCGGTAATGCCACATGCATGTGGGATTAACAGTTTCACGTGTTCTCTTCTTGGGGATTATTTTTGACAT
The DNA here is from genome assembly GCF_055504915.1 of Nelumbo nucifera. Taxonomy (NCBI): domain Eukaryota; kingdom Viridiplantae; phylum Streptophyta; class Magnoliopsida; order Proteales; family Nelumbonaceae; genus Nelumbo; species Nelumbo nucifera. Next base: position 47,647,387 of record NC_142656.1, on the reverse strand, counting down.
AGTTTCGGTTATGTTTGTTTCTAGAGAATGATGGAGAACATAGAGATCATTCTCAAGTTCTCTGTAAGTGAGGATTTTGTTATTCCGTTTGATAGTAATCACATTACTGAATAAAATAGAATAACCATCCAAACACAACTTTGAGACAGAAATTAAATTTATTCTTAAGTCCGATTTATAAAGAGAATCTTTGAGTACAATAATTCCTTCTACAGTTCCTATGGTTGTAGCAGCAACTGTTGCAGAAGTCCCCAAGTAGAATGTAGCTTCTCCATCACTCAGTCTTCTGCTTGTCTTGAACCCCTGCAATGTGTTACATGCATGAGTAGAAGCCCCGGATTCAATACACCAGGAATCAGAAATGACCAACAAATTGGTTTCTATGACAAAAGATACAAAATTACCTTGTTTCTTGGTCTCTAGATATTGAGGACAATTCCTCTTCTAGTGACAGGCATCTGATGTCTTGTCCTTCTTCTGCCTTTTAGGTTTGCTAACCTTTTCTGAGGCTTTTTCTTTGCCCTCCTCTTTCTCTTACCTGAATTGCCACCTTCAACATGCATGGCTATCGGTTTGTCCTTCTTAATCAGTTCTTCAGCACTCTACAACATATTGTTGAGTTCCTGAAGGCTAACACTTAGCTTATTCATGTTATAGTTCATGATAAACTGATTGAACGAGGGAGGCAAGGAGTTTAGGATGGCATCAACTTTGGTAACATGATCAAGCCCTGACCCGAGAGCCTCTAGTTCATTGGTGTATCCCATCATCTTTAGACAATGGTCGTGAACCATTTGGCTCTCAGTCATTTTAGCGGTCATGAACAGCTTTAAGACCATTTGCCGAGCAGAACGATTCTGCTCTTCGTACATTGTCCTCAGACTATCTAGGATATCCTTGGACACTTTGATCTAATCGAACTATCTCTGTATCGGATTGTCAGTGGAGGCTATGATGTAGCACCGAGCTATTAGATAGTGTATGGCCCTTAGCTCCAATCAGAATGATGTGCATTATGACATTTATTGTAATTGAATAAAGTACATATTTGATTCAAGTTCTTGTGGTGTGTTTCTGTGTAAAATCCTTAAACTGGACACTTATGAGACTCGTGTTAGTTTAGAATGTTAACAGTTGTTGGATAAGTCTGGGGAGATTTATCCTGCCAAGGCTAACACTGATGTGCCGCCAAATGTTGGGGTGGCCTGTCTCAACTGCCAGGGTGAGACCCAAGGTACATGTAGTGTAGGTTTACTTGAAACCTTGAACCGGACCAGATTTCCAGTATTGCCCTGGACCTTAGAGATTGATGGGAAAAACTGGAAAGTTACACCTGACCCTAGACTTGATTATGATACTGCACTAAGTGTCGGATTGGACTGTCTTTGATATGCCAATCAGGGAGATCCTTAGAGGGGGTCAAAACCGGGGTATGTTGGGATAGTCTGAGAATTCATCTGAGTGGGTGATCATAGTGACAGGATCAACCCCTTTGTTGGACAAAGGTAATGATCGGGGATGCACTCTCTCTGATGGAAACCAACGATGGAAATCAATCGTTGAAATTTGTTTTGCAAAATATATTTATATACGGATATACATATATATATTATGGTTTCAAAATGTTTGCAAAAGGTTTTAATTCCCGGGATCCATGTAAGCAGAGAGTGTAGCACTGTTTATTGTAGTCGAGGGAGAGGACCTCTCTTGTCGGGCAGCGTTTGATCATTATGGGCTGAGAGGTTAAGTGTAAGACCATTAAGGGTAATACCTGATGAGCTAATCTTGCATCTGCCCACAGTCCCTGAGTTTTTATAAGGTGGCTCTGCCCAAGGACCACTTAGTGTAAGTGTTGGGCCCATTAGGAGCCCATGTGATGGGCTCAGGGGGTGCACTGTCCATAACAGTGTATTCGGCCAGGCCTTGTAACAAAGGCTAGGCTGAACCCATGTGGCTGATGTGCACGCCATACAAAGAAGGCCAATTGGGCAGCAATTTGGAGGCTTACTGAGCACTTGCACTTATTGGGCCTAAAGCCCATTTCAAACTGGGCTAATTTGATTAGTTAAACAAGGGCGGATCTGGGATTTGATCAGTAGATAGGATAAGGTCTTCTCCCTATCCACTCAGAGAGTCTAGATCTAATTATTTAGATCTAGAAACCTCCTAATGAGATAAGGAGAGAGTTGATCTAATCTGCAAATAAGATAAGGGTATATCCTTATCACTTAAAAGAGTCTAGATTCAAATAAGGATTTGAATCAGGAAACGCCTAATGGGATAAGGAGCTGATCTCTTTAAGTCTATAAAAGGAGGGGGCGAAACATTCAGATCATCCAAAAGTCTCAAATCGTCCAGCCCCAGAGATCAGATCTCAGAACACCTATAGAAAAGATAGCTTCAGTGTGATTGTGCCATCTTCTCCCTGCGATTTTCTCTTGCCGCCAATTGCCAGTTCGATCTCCAGTTTTGTAGGAGTGATCAAGAAGTGTTCTTGATATCAGCCTTTGGAGAAAGGCTGATCTGAAGTCGTGCTCACAACCTCCATCGAATTCTTGTGAAGGGTTCGGTTCTTGGGAAGAACACTGTTGATTCTGCTCCACCCTACACTATGTCATCTTCAGTGGAAGCAGTCGTTAGAGATTTGGTTCTTTAGGCGTGAACACCTTCGTTGGGAGATACTACTTCTCTGTATCAGGTATATCCCTCTCCTACTCTTGGTTTCAGATCTGGTTCGGTTTATGGTTCAAGATTGATCATTGAAAATGCAGATTTTCTAAAACAGGGAATGTGATTCCCAGATGAGGGGAGAGGAAATTTTTGAAATTTCGCCCAACCTACCAGTAGGGTTCGGCCATCCATATGATGGATCTCCCATCCCTTCAGTGGTATCAGAGCCATGTTTCAAATCTTGAACCAAATTAAATCGAATTTGAACCTGCACAAATGGGCAGAAGGCGTTATACCCGATTTGTGCAGATTAGGGTTTTTCTAGGAAATCGGTTCCCAGTTAAAGGGAGAATGATCTGAAATTAAATTTTATAAATCTGAAATAATTTTAGAATTGTTCTTTATTATTTTCTTGATTTATGGGTTGTTTGTACGAATGGAGATCGAATTCTTGATTAGCGTAGAAAACTGCGATTTTGCAGTTCCTATTTATTTTGGTCTATAAATAATTATTATTATTTTTATTTCTAGACTGGATGTATAGGATTTGATCAGATTTAATACTAATAGAAAAAATTAGGTTTTCTATTTATTTTATTTCTTGATCAAAGATGGCGGCACAAGGAAGGAGATTTCGCAAATATCAAAATCGCTATCTACGATTTGCTGTTTGTGAAACTGCAAACTGTGTCCTGACATTTGTTTTGAAGGTTGGAGATGTACGAACAGCCCCTTGACTGATTTTTGTTTGTTCTTGATCAGTAGATTTAATTTCAGATCGTTTCTTGAATTAAATATTTAATTAAAAATCAAACCCTAGACCCATTCGAACTAGATTGGTCCAAACTGGTTGGACCGAATCTAGGGTTCGATTGGGGCTGATGTCAGCCCTAATTTCCCACTTTTAGGCCAAGGGATTGATATTTAATTAAGAGGTTTAATTCGGCCCACTCCTGTAAGGCCCAGTTTTAAAAGGTTAAAACTGTTAAAAGCCCACTACAGATAAGCTATATGGGTCGAACTGCTTAACCCTATTCGGCCCATATACCTAGATGATATTAATTAATAATATTATGGATTAAAATGGGCTTTAATTATGGGCTTTACAGATATTAATTGATTGGACCAATTTATCCCTACATGTAATGTGCAATGTTCATGGGCAATAAGTACTTGGCCCATGCAAATACGACAGAGGCTCTTGCGCACACCATGGCTGAATGCACATCATTGCCATGGTGTCCCTAAAGATCATTGGATGATCTGCCTCAGTGGTGGGCCCCACACCTCCTGAAGAGGATCCATGCAGAACCCTAGCCAATTAGGGCCTACAAAAATCTAGCTTTATGAAAGTCAGTGGGAGCCACTCTGGTTTGACCTAAATTAAGCTAGGGCGTAACTTTTGTTCCCTCCAGCAATATGAGTGCATGTGATAGGGAGATTCATATGATGAACTCTCTAAAGGCCTTCCATCATTAGCATGAAGATGGGTCCTTCAGTAATGAGGAAACGCACCAGAAAATGGGCTATCCATTTGCTGCTGGATCTGTTGGAATGTTTCATAAGATGATAGGGGCGTCATAGACCGATGTGGGAGGGGTTTCACCAGAAAATGGGAACTCTCTCACGGTATCTTGGAATTCACGAATATGATGGGTGAGCACTCACTAGACAGAAGGGCTTAACCTAAAATGGCAATGAACCCTGTCTGACAGAGGCCAAAGGGAAAGCTCATACGTTGAGTGGACATGATCCTTCACAAAAAGGTGGTGGGGTTATGCAGCTGAAACAGTTGGCTCCATGCACCCTATGTGATTTCCCACATTTCCAGAGACATAAGTCGATGTCTCTGTCACTGAGATAGGAGGGAAATCTCAGAGATGAACAAATGGGAATGGAACATAGATTAAAAGCCATATCTATGTAATGAACATGAATCAAATAAGGTTGTGGACTAATGTTTGCTCTTTTATCAGAAAATGGCAAATGGACATTTTGCAAAGCTGTTGGACGACAATAAGCTTAAAGGACCAAACTATGCTGACTGGTACCGTAACCTTATGCTGGTCCTAACTTCCGAAAAGTTAGAAAAAGTGGCTAAAATCCTGCTCCGGAGCGTCTGGGTTATAGGGCTTTTAAGGCCCGAAGGAGGGAATATCAGGATTGGGAGGAGAAAAACTCCCTTGCCCAGTGTTACATCATTACCTCACTGGACAATCCGATACAAAGGCAGTTCGATCAGATCAAACTCGCCAAGGACATATTGGACAGTCTAAAGACAATGTATGAAGAGAAGAATCGTTCTACTCGACAGAAGGTCTTGAAGCAGTTCATGACCGCGCAGATGTCCAAGGGGCAACAAGTTCGTGACCATTGTCTTCGGATGATGGGTTACATCAATGCGCTTGAGGCTCTTGGATCCGGGCTGGATCTTATAATCCAAATAGACGCCATCCTTAATTCTTTGCCTCCTTCCTTCAATCCGTTCATCATGAATTACAACATGAATAAGTTGAATGTCAGCGTTCAGGAACTCAGCAATATGTTGCAAAGGGTCGAAGAACTGATCAAGAAGGATGAGCCTATTGCTATGCTTATTAAAGCTAGCAAGTCAGGCAAGAAAAAGAGGAAGGCAAAGAAGCCTCAAAAGAAAGCCACTAAGTCTAAGAAGCAGAAGAAGGACAAGGCATCCGATGCATGTCACTTTTGCAAACAGACCGACCACTAGAAGAGGAATTATCCTCAATACCTGGAATCCAAGAAAGGTAATTTTGAATCCTATGTCATAGAAACCAATCTATTGCTTACTTCTGCGTCCTGGTGTATTGACTCTAGGGCTTCAACTCATGCATGTAACTCACTGCAGGGGTTCAAGGTAAGTAGAAGGTTGAGTAACGGAGAAGTAGTTCTTTACTTGGGGCCTTCTGCAAGCGTTGCAGTTGTGGCCATAGGAACCGTAGAGTTATTTTTTAGAGAATGATCAATTGTACTGAAAGATTGTCTTTATGTACAAAATTTGAGAAGAAATTTGATTTTTGTTTCAAAACTCTGTGCGGATGGATATTTTGTCTTCTTTTGTAATACGATTACTATTAAGAGAAACAACAAATTCATCGCATACGAAGAACTTAAGAACGGTTTCTATTTTCTGCATCCTTCTCTAGAAACTAACATAGCCGGAACTACGTCAGACGATATCCCCAAGAAAAGATTCCATGATACAGTTAATCCCACGTGCCTCTGGCATTACCGACTTGGCCATATCAATATTGATCGTATCACAAGATTGGTAAAGGATGGTCCTTTGGATTTTCTAACTGTAGAAGATCTTCCCACTTGTGAGCCTTGCCTTTAGGGTAAGATGGGCGAAACGGCCATTTAGCGGTAAGGCTGAAAAATGTATAGGCACGCTTGACCTTATACATACTGATGTATGTGGTCCCCTGAGTGTTAGGACTCGTAACCAACATGTGTATTTCATTATATTCACTAATGATTATTCTCGATACGGTTACATGTACCTAATGAGACACAAGTCCGAATCCTTTGAAAAGTTCAAGGAGTTCAGACAAGAATTCGAGAAACAATTAGGGAGAGAAATTAAAACCCTTCGATCGGATCGATGTGGCGAGTATCTCTCTGACGAATTCAGGGACTACTTGAAGGTCAACGGGATAGTATCACAGTTAGCTCCTCCTGCTACACCACAACTTAACGGTGTTTCAAAGAGGATGAATAGAACCTTATTGGATATGGTCCGGTCACTTCTCGTACACTCGGAGTTGCCCACATCTTTTTGGGGTTTTGCATTGGAGACTGTGATATACGTGCTGAACCGGGTTCCAACCAAATCAATTCCGAAGACTCCCTATGAGCTTTGGACATGAAAGAAACCAAGTGTATGACACTTGAAGATTTGGGTTGTCCAGTGCACGTTAAAAGAACGAGTGCGGACAAATTGGAATCCAAGACCAGTCGTTGCCTATTCGTAGGCCACCCAAAAGACTCTGTGTGTTACCTATTCTATGACCCAAGTGAGCAGAAGGTGTTCTGCAGTCAAAATGCACATTTTTCGGAGGATGATTACATCCTGAACAATCATCGTCAGGAAGTTGTTTTTGATGAGGAGAGCTCAGGTGTAGTGGGAGGTGTCCCACAAGTTCCAGGTAATGACCAACCTAGAAGATCTACCCGGGTTTCTAGGCCTCCCGTTCATTTCGGCTATGACCAGGAGAGTTACCTGGTGGAAGCTACCACAAGTGAGGAGGATCCTGTGACTTATACAGAAACTATGTTGGACATAGATTCCTTGAAGTGGGCTGATGCCATTAGAGCTGAGATGGACTCAATGGAGGCCAATGAAGTCTGGACTCTAGTACATCCGCCCATGGGGTAAAAGCAATTGGTTGCAAATGGATCTATAAGAGGAAGAAGGGCCCCGATGGCAAGGTTGAGACCTACAAAGCTCGTCTGGTGGCGAAAGGGTATACTAAGAAAGAGGGCATCGATTATGAAGAAACCTTTTCGCCTATGGCCATGCTTAAATCCATTAGGATCCTGCTAGTTGTAGCAGCATATCATGACTACAAGATTTGGAAAATAGATGTCAAAACAGCTTTCATGAATGGAGAAGCCATGTGGATGAAAAAGTTCATTCACGAATTGGGAGTAGTTCCATCTAGCACATCACCCATCCCATTGTTATGTGACAATAATGGAGCGATTGCTCAGGCTAAGGAGCCACGAGCCCACTTGAAGTCGAAGCACATCGAGAGGAAGTACCATGTATTGCAGGAGATAGTTGGAAGAGAGGACATCCTGATTCAGAGGGTAGCATCAGCGGAGAATGTAGCAGGCCCATTAACTAAGCCATTGACAACGAAAGTGTTTGAGAAACACGTGGAAAGTACGGGACTCCGGCTAATACCAGATTGGACCTAAGTGCAAGTGGGAGCTGTTAGATAGTTTATGCCCTTAGCTCCAATCAGAATGATGTACATTATGACATTTATCGTTAATGAATAAAGTACATATTTGATTCATGTTCTTGTGGTATGTTTCTGTGTAATAACCTTAAACTGGACACTTATGAGACTCGTGTTGGTTTAGAATGTTAATAGCCGTTGGATAAGTCTGGGGAGATTTATCTTGCCAAGGCTGACACTGATGTGTCACCAAATGTTGGGGTGGCTTGTCTCAGCTGCCAGGGTGAGACCCGAGGTACATGCAATGTAGGTTTACTTCAAACCTTGAACCAGACCAGATTTCCAGTATTGCCCTAGATCTTGGAGATTGATGGGCAAAACTGGAAAGTTACACCTGACCCCTAGACTCGATTATGGTATTGCACTAGGTGTCGGATTGGCTGTCTTTGATATGCCAATCAGTGAGATCCTTATAGGGGGACAAAACCTTGGTATGTTGGGACAGTCTAAGAATTCATCTGAGTGGGTGATCATAGTGACAGGATCAGCCCCTTTGTTGGACAAAGGTAATGATCGGGGATGCACTCTCTCTGATGAAAACCAAGACTGCCGGCAGCCGATTTCAATCGTTGAAATTTGTTTTGCAAAATATATTTATATACGGATATACATATATATATTATGGTTTCAAAATGTTTGTAAAAGGTTTTAATTCCCGGGATCCATGTGAGCAGAGAGTGCAGCACTGTTTCTTGCAGCCGAGGGAGAGGACCTCTCTTGTCGGGCAGTGTTTGATCATTATGGGCTGAGAGGTTAAATGTAAGACCATTAAGGGTAATACCTGATGGGCTAATGTTGCATCTGCCCACAGTCCCTAGGTTTTTATATGGTGGCTTGGCCCAAGGAGCACTTAGTGTAAGTGTTGGGCCCATTAGGAGCCTATGTGATGGGCTCAAGGGGTGCACTGTCCATAACAGTGTATTTGGCCAAGCCTTGTAACAAAGGTTGGGCTGAACCCATGTGGCTGATGTGTAGATCAAAGTTTGGGTCCCACGCTATACAAAGAAGCCCAACTGGGCAGCAGTTTGGAGGCCTACTGAGCACTTGGACTTATTGGGCCTAAAGCCCATTTCGAGCTGGGCTAATTTGATTAGTTAACCATGGGCGGATCTGGGATTTGATCAATAGATAGGATAAGGTCTTCTCCCTATCCACTTAGAGTGTCTAGATCTAAATAAGATTTAGATCTGGGAACCTCCTAATGAGATTAGGAGAGAGCTTATCTAATCTGAAGATAAGATAAGGGTCTATCCTTATCACTTAAAGAGTCCAGATTCAAATAAGGATTTGAATCAGGAAACTCCTAATGGGATTAGGAGATGATCTCTTTAAGTCTATAAAAGGAGGAGAGGGGGAACCATTCAGATCATCCAAAAGTCCCAAATCGTCCAGCCCCAGAGATCAGATCTCAGAACACCCAGAGAGAAGACAGCTCTAGTGTGACTATGCCATCTTCTCCCTACGATTTCCTCCTGCCGCCAACTGCCAGTTCGATCTCCAGTTTTGTAGGAACGATCAATTTGAGTTATTGATATCAACCTTTGGAGAAAAGCTGATCTGAAGTCGTGCTCATAGCCTCCAGCAAATTCTTGTGAAGAGTTCGGTTCTTGGGAAGAACACTACTCATTCTGCTCCACCCTACACTGTGTCATCTTCAGTGGGAGCAGTCTTTGGAGATTTTCTTTGGGCGTGAACACCTTCGTTGGGAGATACTGCTTCTCCATATCAGGTATATCCCTCTCCTACTCTTGATTTCAGATCTGGTTCGGTTTATGGTTCAAGATTGATCATCGAAAATGCAGATTTTCTAAAACAGGGAATGTGATTACCAGATGAGGGGAGAGGAAATTTTTGAAATTTCACCCAACCTACTTGCAGGGTTCAGCCATCCATATGATGGATCTCTCATCCCTTCACGAGCAAGAGAGTTCTTCTCTTCCCATTCTTGATATTCCTTCCTACGGGCCTTAAAAGCCATATCACCCGGATGATCCGAAGCAAGGTCTTTAGCAACCTTGTCCAATTTATTGGACGTTAATACCAGCATAAGGTTACGAAACCAATCAGCATAGTTTGGGCCCTTAAGCTTGTTGTCGTCCAACAATTTGGAAATTTTTCCGTTTGCCATTTTTGGTAAAGGCAAAGCAGTTTATTAGTCCACAACCTTAATTGATTCATGTTAACTACATAAAAATGGCTTTTAATCTATGTTCCGTTTCCATTTATTCATCTTTGAGATTTCCCTCCCATATCAGTGACGGAGACTGCAGTGTATGTCTCTAGAAATGTGGGAAATCACATACAGTGCATGGAGTCAACTGTTTCAACTGCATAACCCCACCACCTTTTGTGAAGGATCATATCCACTCATCTTATGAGGTTTTCCTTTGGCCTCAGTCAGACAAGGTTCATTGCCATTTTAGGTTAAACATTTCTGTCCAATAAGTGCTCACCCATCATATTCGTGAATGCTAAGGTACCATGAGAGAGTCTTCCATTTTAGGATAGGCCCCTCCCACATCGGTTTATGACGCCCCTATCATCTTATGAAACAATCCAACAGACTCACCAGCAAATGCATAGCCCAATTTTATGGTGCATCTCCTCGTTACTGATAAGCCCATATTCATGTTAATGATGGAAAGCCTTTATAGAGTTCATCATATGAATCTCCCTATCATATGCACTTATATTTTTCTGGAGGGAACGAGTAATTACACCCTCATTCTTATTTAGGTCAAACCAAAGTGGCTCCCACTAACGTTCTCAAGGTCAGATTTAGGTGAGCCCAAAACGGGCTAGGGTTCCGTACGGTTTCTCTTGGGGAGGAAGCTGATATAGGGCCCATCAAGAAGGGAGATCATCTAATGATCTTAAGGACACCATGGCAATGATGTGCATTCAGCCATGGTTTGCAAAAGAGCCACTATCGAATTAACATGGGCCAAGTGCTTATGGCCCATGTACGTAGCACATCATACATCAAACATCACATGCATGAAACAATCACATAATTGATCCAATCTATTAAATCATCTATAAAACCCTAAATTAATTAAGTTAAATCAGTATCAACCCATTAAAGCCTATAACATTATCATATAACATTATGTAGGTATATGGGCTGAATTGCAAAAGGCAGTTCGGCCCATATAGCATTTATGCTAAATTAGGGTTGATGCAGTATTAACTTAATAAAACTGGGATTTTACAGGGTGGACCGAATTACATCTTGCAATGGGCCATCAAACCCCTAGCCCATAATCAAAAGTTAGGGCTGAGAACAGTCCCTATTGAACCACAAATTTGGTCCAACCAGTTTGGTCCAATTTGAGCCAAATTGGCCTAGGTTTGGTGTCTATTGCAAGATCCAATTCAAGGTTATGATCTAAAAATAAATTAAATTTGATAAAAGACAATCAAGGATCAGCAAAACAAGAATCAAAGGGTTGTTCGTTGTGCTAAAGGTTATTCGCAGTCTGTAGGTTTGTTTTCTATAAATCACATATTGTAGATCTAGTATCTACAAATTGGTCTTCTTCTCCTCTATGCGTACTAGCATCTCTTCCAATGAAAAAAATAGAAAAACTTATTTTATCTATTAAATTACATTAGAATAAATCCAATACATTTCGTATAAAAAAAATTATTTACAGACCGAATTGAATAGAATAATATAGTAGGGTGCACAAATTCTTGGTGCCAATAAAGATTTCGATCTCCACCACACAAACAACGCAAAATTCAAGAAATAAAAATAAAAAAATTATATAATTATTGCAAATAAATAAAGAATTAATTTTCAGACCATATGCCCAAAAACTGGGAACCAATTCCCAGAAAAACTGTAAATTGCACAAATCGGGTAGAACACCTTCTGCCCATTTGCGCAAATCTAGATTTGGTCTAAATTTGGTTCAAGACTTGAACCTGGCTCTGATACCACTGAAGGGAAGGGAGATCCATCATATGGATGGCCGAACCTTACAGGGAGGTTGGGTGAAATTTCAAAAATTTTCTTTCTCCCTTTCGGGAATCCTATTCCTGGATTTAGAAAAACTGCATTTTTCAAGGTTCGTTCTTGAAACAAACCGAACCAGATCTGAAACCAAAAGAAAGCAAGTAGGAAAATACCTAATACAGAATAATAGTAACTCTAAACGTAGGTGTTCACGCCCAAAGAGTTGACCAAAACCCGCCTCCACTGAAGATGACATAGCTTATGGTGAGGCAGGATCAGCAAAAAGGTTCTTCATCAAGAACTCTAATTCTTTAGCAAGAATTACGCAAGGGGCTAGTGAGCACGACTTTAGATTGTTTCTTCTAGCAAGAAACAATATCAAGAACTATTCTTGATCAGATCCAAAAGTGGAAATCGAACTGGGTAGGGGCGGCAAGAACTGGAGGAGAATTCTACAGATTTCTAAGTGCATAAACTGGTGAATTCGCCCCCTATTTATAGCCTTCTTTGGATCAGCTTTCTAATCCAATTAGGAAAGAGTTTCTTGATCCAAATCTGATATTTGGATCTGGACTCTTAAATGGATAAGAGTTATCTTATCCTTTAACTAATCCTAATCAGATTATAAACTGGAATTTGCCCCTTTATTAATTAACTCACTTAAGCCCAGTTCGAAATGGGCTTTAGGCCCATTTAGTCACATAGATCACTTTCCCTTTAAATGCTGGCTAGCTTGGCTCTCTTTGTATGGCGTGGGACCCTAACATTGATCTATACATTAGCCATATGTGTTTAACCCAGCCTCTGTTACAAGGCCTAGCCACTACAGAACACAGTGAACTCCTGAGTCTATCAGTATGGCTCTTAATAGGCCCAACATTTACACTAAATGGTCATTGGGTCCAGCCACCTTATGAAGGCCAAAGGACTGTGGACAAATGCAAGATTATCCCATAAGTTATTACCCTCAATGGTCCACTTAACCTCTCAGCCCATAATGATCAAACATTGCCCGATAAGAGAAGACCTCTCCCTTGGCTATAAGGTACAATGTTGCGCTCTACTCACATGGATCCCGAGAATTAAAACATTTTGCAAACATTTTGTAAAACCATAATATACAAGTATATCTCTATAAAAATATATTTTGCAAAACAAATTTCAACAAGCTTGAAATCAATTGCCGGTAGTTTAGATTTCCATCAGAGAAAGTGCATTCCCCGGTCGTTCACTTTGTCCAACAAAGGGGTTGATCATGTTACAATGATCACCCATTCAGGTGAATTCTCGAACTGTCCCAACATATCAAGGTTTTGACCCCCGCTAAGGATCTCATTGATTAGTATATCAAAAACTGCCCAATTTGACACCTAGTGCAGCACCATAATCAAGTCTAAGGATCAGGTGTATCATTCCAGTTTTGCCCATCTGTCTCCAAGGTCCAGGGCAATACTGAAATTTGGTCCAGTTCAAGGTTTCAAGAAAACCCATAGTGCATGTACCTCAAGTTTCATCCTGACAGCTGAGGCAAGCCACCCCAACCCACTTGGCGGCACATCAGTGTCAGCCTTGGCAGGATAAATCTCCCCAAATCTATCCAACGGTTGTGAAGATTCTAAACTAACACAAGTCTTATAAGTGTCCAGTTTAAGGGTATTACATAGAAACATACCAAAATAACATGAATCAATTATACATTTTATTCATTTACAATAAATGTCAATAAGTACCTCAATCTGATTGGAGCTAAGGGCATAACTGTCTAACAACAAGTGGGTCCACCCAATGAATATAAAGTATTTACTGTATAAATTAAGTGGGTCCTACTTGAAATTTCCTCTTAAGAGAAAAATGATAAGTGGATCCCACTTAAAATTAAATATGGGCCCCATTTAAAATCTACACTTTAATACAGGGGGTCCATCTCCTCCCCCAGTTGTCTTCTCCCCTCTTTTCCACTCACCACTGCTGCAACTCTCAGCAGCAACGGCTGTTAACCCCACCTTAACCATCCTCTCTAGCGTCTTCATGTCAACTTCTTAATTAAGCACATGCTTATCCAACTGCCTCTCCACAAGGCAATAATAAACCCAGTTAGGGAAAGAACTATCTGTTCCGATGAGAATACATTAAGCTCCATACATTTTCGGCAACAAACAATCTCCAATAACTGAATAACATAACCCCAAAGCTATACACATCAATACTCTTCACTTTTATTTTTATGGGTACCCTCTGGTCCCTCTCACGTGACGGGATCTGCTCCTCACAAATGGGCGCCTCACAAGTACATCCACTGTCCATTGAGAACATCTCCTGTGAATAATAATTAATAAGTAGGGGAGATGTTTCCAATGCATGATAGGATGTGTGTGTAAGGCACCTGTGAGGCGCCAGGTGTGAGGAGCAAATCCGGTCTCCCCTCTCACCTGAGTGAAGGTTCTGGTCTAGTCTGGCATCAACAATTTGGCCAACCCAAAATCAGATATCTTAGCAGTCCAGAAACCATCCACCAATATGTTTTGAGGCTTTATATCGCAATGGATTATTGGGGTCTCGTGCTCTTCATGCAAATAGTGGATCCCTTTAGCTATATATATTGAATGCAATTCCCACTCTTTCAGTCCAACAAGGATAAGGATGTTGTTTAGCCTTGAATAGAAGGTTTGCAAGTGATCCATTACTCATGTACTGATCTTAAACCAGAAGCCTGTTTGATCATCGGTACAGTAGCCAAGCAATGGAACCAAATTTCGATAATGGCTTCTTCTAATTGCCCTTAGCCAGAAACTCTCATTCTCCTTCTTCCATCATTTTCTCTAATCTCTTTACAGCGGTAATTTTCTTACCTTTGTGAATGCTCCCCTTGTACACAACACCAAATGACCCCCTTCCTAACTCCTTGAACCCATCGGTTGCTTTATGCAGCTATTGCAATAGAAACAAAAGAGCAGGTCAAGAAAATTAGGATTGCAACAACATATTAGGATTGCTGCACTGTCGTTATCAGTTTTAAGGTTTGCACTAGGGGTGGTTCTAACTTTCAGGCCCGTTCGCTTTTTGGTAAGTTATTTACCCGTGTAAATATACTTACCTAGGTAAATGTTTCCTAGGAAAGGCTTACCCGGGTATGTGCATTTACCAATGTTCTTTTATTTCCCATGTAAATAAGGCAATGACCATTGTATCCATAAAATTCAATTATTAAAATGCCCATTTTGTCCCATTCAAGTGTTGGCAACTTTCCCCCAAGTGAGAAATTTATTTACTCACCTAGGAGATGAAGGGTAAGTGATACCCAAGAAAATAAACTTTCCCTAGTCCCCACATAAATCTGAAAAAAGAACATGGGTTCCCTCATCTCAAAATCCAAAAAAAGAGCGTCCCCCTAATGAATTCTGTGGTTACTCATCAAGCTGTTATTGTCTAACAAATATTAGTGGAACTTCTTTTTTTTTGGCCAGTTCCATCCTTAAAAGTGTGTAGCGCCACAATAACAATCTTCTAAAGAAGACTTGTTGCAATCTTCTTTTGTCAAAGATGCATAGAAATAAGGGTTGAGGGGAAGTGTTAACAACCACTGAGAGAGATATAGTTTCAATTAAAAAAATCAGGAACAACGGACCAAGTAAAACAATGAGAAATTAAGAGTGCCCGCTTGGCCAGTTTGTTAGCTGCATGATTAGTAGAACGTCGAGCCCAACACACTTAGCAGTGATGGATTCTATAAAGCTCTGTTTGGTTTGTGAGAAGATTTGGGTGGGATGGGATGGGAAAGTGTAAAATTTTAACATTCCAGTATTTGGTTTTACATGGAAAAGTAGTAAAAAAAATTATCCAAGACAAAACAGAGATCTTTGAGTTCAATCCGCCCTCATCGCCGGTGAATGCCTACCATCGTCATCAGCGGTGTTACCAGCAGCAACAGATCCGTTACCAGCAGCGGCAAAATCTAGTAAAGGTAGAAGGGCAGAAGGTAGAAAACGAAACAAGCAGCGGCAGATCTGTTACTAGCAACGGCAGATCTAGTAAAGGTAGAAGGGTAGAAAGTATAAGACAAAACCAGCAACGGCAGATCTGTTACCGGCAGCGGTGATTATCAGCATATGCATGTGGGAGGATGAAGACGAAACCAGCAGCAGCAGATGCTTTACCAGCAGTGGTGGTGGCAGCAGAAGGTAGAAGAGCAGCGGCAATTACCGGCAACGGCGATTACCAGCAGCGGTGGTGGCGATTACTAGCAGCGGCGATTAACAGCAGCGATGAGGATGAAGACGATGTCAAGTTTTCTCGAGTTTTTCCACTGGGGTCGCATGGTTTTGGTGCGACCCCGAATCCTCGATTTTGGGATCTCGCATCCCACCTTTTTCTCACCCCATCCCTCTCTTTCCCTCAAAACAAATATGAGAAAAGGGAATATTTTTGGAATATTTCCTTTTTCTCATCCCCATCCCACAAACCAAACAGAGCCTAAAGGAGCATCAATATTCTGTTCATCATTTCAAAAAAAAAAAAAAAGATTTGTCTTCTACATGTAGCGCTATCAATCAAATGGGGCCTTAGTACTATTATGGGTAAATGGCTGGGAGGTTATTTGAATCCCAAACAATACGTTAAGGTCCCTTAAGTCGGGGCACGAGGAGGGGGGAGGGCGTGCAATGCACAAGATGGGGCACCCCTCCTTGCCCCTTGCCCTAATAAGTCAAAACACTTTACTCCATTCTTGCCTTAACTGTAACTGTAGGGTGGGTTTAGGGCAATGCACCCATTTTCAGTAGATGATGAGGAATCCTCAAAATTTTTCCTCCCTGAGGCAATTACCTAAAAAATCTAATTAATGGATATTTTACAAATAGGATTGCGGGAATTTGGGGATATTTTAGGAATTGGATTAGGAAATTTTGAGTGTATTTTATAAATGAAATTATGGGATCCTAGGATTATAAGAATGCAATGAAAACTTAGAGATATTTTAAAAATCAATATTAAATCTACGGATATTTTACTAATTTACCATTGGATTCAGAGAATTATATTCAAACCCCATACCTAATTTAGAGTAAAAATAGTTTCCCTGTCCCCACCCTCGTCTCTGCCCCATCCCTGTCTAAGATTTAAGAAAACTTGCCTCGTTTGGGGCGAGGCAAGGTAGGGCCCCAGTTTTATAGAGAAAGTTTCCATCCCTACAATTCTAATGATTTTCTATAACTAATTAACTAAAAGTAAATTAAATAATAATAAATTACAGTATTTTCTGAACATTTTCAAAAAATTATTGAAATTGCTATGGATTAGTAGTAATGTATAGTAATTAATTATTTACAATAACAATAAATTAATGTAAGTTATTTAATTTTTAAGCCTAAATTAATTACTATTAATCAAAATAAATGTAATTATAGTAAATTAATGTAATTATGGTAGATTACATTATTTTTAATTAAAAGCAAACCATTTGTTGTTAATTAATGTAAAACTAGATATGGTCGAAGTCAACCAAGTGGTCTAGATCAGAGTGGATAGACTAAATAAATTTCATAAATTATTTAATAATTATTTAATATAAATAATAATAATGGATATTTATTTAAATAATTATGAAACAAATTATGATAGACTAATTTCCTAATTTAATTTTCCTAAATTTTTAATAATTATTTAGTTGAATAATAATAATGGATTATTATTTAAATAGTTTTGGAGAATATTTTCTTCATAGATTAATTTCTTATTTTTTTAATAATTATTTTTCTTCATATATTAAAACAAAGCGGTCAAGAAATTTTCTCCTTTTTTTAAATTTTTTATTTTTTTATTCCATGTCATTTTTTAAACAACCAATAAGATGCACTTTCCCAATAACCTAAATAATCACTTCTCCTAAAATTTATCCTAAACTACTTCCCCCATTTCTCCTAAAATTTATTCCTATTTAACTTCTAAATTATCTCTAATTCCTATTTATCCCTTCACCTACTTTTTATCTATAACTATCTAAATAAAGTTTGGTTTAAAAAATTTAAGAATTATTTAAATATTCAAACAAAATTATATAATAAGTTCAAAATATTTATTAAAAACACAAAAAAATTATATTTTTACAAAATATATCATAAAATTATTAATTATGTACAAACAATTTAAATTATGTTTTTTCGGATTATCAATTTAAATGCTTTTCAAATATTTAATAATATGTAATAGCTTTGGATAAATAAAATTCAAATAACAAAAAAAATTAAACATTTTATAGATTATTTAAATATTTAAATAACTAAATATTTATCATAATTATATTTTAAATAGTTAAAAAAACGAAATTGTCTAATAAATAATTTTATATTTTTACAGAATAAATCACAAAATTATGTACTAACAGCCTATATATATATTAAAACAAAACGGTCAAGAAATTTTCTCCTTTTATTGAATTTTGTGTTTTTTTATTCCATGTCATTTTTGAAACAACCAATGAGATGCACTTTCCCAATAACCTAAATAATCACTTCTCCTAAAATTTATCCAAAACTACCTCCCCACTTTCTCCAGAATTATCTCTAATTCCTATTTATCTTCTAAATTATCTCTAATTTCTTTTCATCTTCACAATTATCTTTAATTCGGTAGAGAAATTCTCTCCTATATTATCTCTAATTCCTATTTATCCTCTCCCCTACTTTTTATCTACATCTATCTAAAGAAAGTTTGGATTAAAAAATTTAAGAATTATTTAAATATTCTAACAAAATTATATAATATCTTTAAAATATTTATTAAAAACACAAAAAATAATTGTATATTTTTACAAAATATATCATGAAATTACGTACTAACAATTTAAATTATGTTTTTTTAGATTATCAATTTAAATACTTTTTAAATATTTAATAATATGTAATATCTTTAAATAAATAAAATTCAAATAACAAAAAAATTAAATATTTTATAGATTATTTAAATATTTAAATAACTAAATATTTATCATAACTATATTTTAAATAGTTAAAATAATGAAATTACCTAATAAATAATTTCATATTTTTACAAAATATAACACGAAATTATGTACTAACAATTTAAATTATGTTTTTCCAGATCATCAATTGAAATTTTTTTTTTCAAGCATTTAATAATATGTAATAGCTTAAAATAAATATAATTCAAATAACAAAATATTTTAAATATTTAAATAGCTAGATATTTATCATAACTAGATTTTAAATAGTTAAAATAAAAAAATTATGTAATAAATTTAAAAAAAATCTTTAAAGCAGAAAAATAATTATAACATAATATTTAAATTAATAATAATTTAATATATTACAAAATTAACAATGAAGTTATGTAATAAAAGTATAAATTATGATTTTGTGGATAATTAAATTCCATAAATAACTAATATTTTAAAATTTAAATATTTTACATATTATTTAAATATTTAAATAACTGGGTATTTTTAATAACAAAATGTTTAACATAACTAGATTTTAAATAGTTAAAATAAATAAATTAGGTTTAAATTTATTTTGTTTTGTTGTTAAAGTAAAAAATTTCTGTGATAAATGTATTTTCAATGATTATGTATAAATTTATTTTGTTTTGTTATTAAATAGAAAACTTTCAATAATTATTGGAGATTAAGCTACTATTAGTGAAAATTTTAAATTTAATTTATTGTACCTATTGTATTTATTGTATTTTTCTTATAACTTGTTGATTAACATTTATTAGAGATTAAACTATTATTTGAGGTTATACTATTTATTGATTAAGTTAATATATTTTTAGTACTTATTGTATTTTTGTAATTATTGTATTTTTTCGTTATCAATATATTTTGAATAATTTGCTATAAATTTTCAATAAATATTGGAGATTCAACTATTACTATTTATCAAAGATGAGACCATTAATATAGCTGAAATTATGAGTACTCATGTCGGTTTGGTCATAGACTATTTGGCCAACCAAATTGACCTGGTTAGGTTGGGGAGTTGGTCAGCTGAAACCGATTGACCTTTTGCGAAAACCGACCCACTCAATTTGTATTCGTTTGAGTCGATTTTTTGGTTTGGTCAGTTGGTTCAAAAGATTTAAATTTAATTTTAAAAATTATAATGGAATTATTAAAAAATAAATTTAAAAATTAGATTTATGATATAAAACATTTTTGACTAAGAAATATGGGAAATTTCCCACTTTTCCATATAAGAAATTATGTTTAAAATAAAAAACATTTTTGAACCAAATCTGACCTAAAATACTAGAAAACCGACCAACTCGAGTCGAGTTGATCGGGTTGGTCGGTTTCATCAGTTTGATGAATAAACCTAACTGAAATTAATTATTGTTATTTTTTTATTATAAAAAATTTATTAAAAGTAGTATACAAAATATGAATAAATATTAATTATTTAAAAATTTGAAAATATAAAACAATTGTATAGTCTTATGTAATTCTATTAGGGTCATTTAGTAGAATACATCTTATAGTTTTACATATTTACTTAAACCTACCTTATAGTTTTCTTTTTATTAAAACATTGCATATATTTTACAACTTATTTACTTGATCAACCTTTCATTAAGGAGTGTTTTTTTTGCCATTAGGCCCATATTTTTTATTCCAAAAATACCCTTAACACTTTTTTTGTACAAAAAAAACAAAATTAACCAAATATAGCTAATAGAGAGGTTGTTCATATCTTATAAAGGGCAAAAATGGTATTTTTATTTTTACTTTCTTTTGATTAAATTTATTTAAATGAACATTAGGGTCAACACTGTCATTTTCCATTTTGATCTAATAGGAGATTGATTAAATCCATTGCAAATTATAAGTGGTGCTTTTTAGTAAAATTTTAACTATAGGGTAGATTTTAGTAAATCCGTGAAACTATAAGGAGTATTTTAGTAAATGACCCTTTCTATTATTTAGCTTTCGCTTAATAAATCCCGTGCATCACACGGGTCCCCACTAGTTTAATTTATGTTTTTCCAGATCATCAATTTAATTGTTTTTCAAACACTTAATAATATGTAATAGCTTTAAATAAATAAAATTCCAATAACAAAAAAAATTATGTAATAGTTTATTTTATAGTTTATTTAAACATTTAAATAGCTAGATATTTATCATAACTAGATTTTAAATAGTTAAAATAACAAAATTATGTAATAAATTTAAAAAATTTCTGAAAAGTAGAAAAACAATTATAACGTAATATTGAAATTAATAATAATTTAATATTTTTACATAATATTGTAAATAACTAATTTCACTTATATCAAGTAATAATTCGAGAAAATAACTTTCAAAAAATTAATATTTATTAATAATTTTAAACTCTTAATCTGTATTTATTATATAATTATATATATTAAAATTAATATTTATTGTCCTTTGTGATAAATGTATTTTCAATGATTATGTATAAATTTATTTTGTTTTGTTATTTAACAGAAAACTTTCAATAGTTATTGGAGATTATATTACTATTATTCAAAATTTTAAATTTAATTTATTGTACTTTTGTTATAAGTTATTGATTAATATTTATTAGAGATTAAACTATTATTTGAGATTATACTATTTATTGACTAAGTTAATATATTTTTAGTACTTATTGTATTTTTGTAATTTTTGTAATTATTGTATTTTTCATTATCTATATATTTTCAATAATTGTGTATTTTTGCTATAAATTTCCAATAATTATTGGAGATTAAACTATTTTTATTTATCAGAAATAAGACTATTAATTTAGTTGAAATTATGAGTATTCATGAGTTGGTTCGGTTCAGTCGTAGGATATTTAGCCAACCAAATTGACCTGGCCAGGTTAGGGAGTTGGTCAACTAAAACCAACTAACATTTTGTCAAAATCAACCCACTCAATTTGTATCAATTTGGGTCAAGTTTTTTTGTTTGGTCAGTCTGTTCAAAAGATTCAAACTTAAAAATTTAATTTAATTTTAAAAATTCTAGTGCAGTTATTAAAAAATAAATTTAAAAATTAGATTTATGATAAAAAACATTTTAGACTAAGAAATATCAGAAAATTCCCACTTTTTCACATTATAAATTATATTTAAAATATAAAATATTAATATATATCCATAGTTAGGTCATTTGGTTTTGGTCAGTTTACAAATGGCCAAAGTGAAACTAATCCAACTTGGTCAAATTGGGAAATTTTTTAATCAAAGCCAACCTAAAATACTAGAAAACTGACCAAATCGGGTCGAGTTAATTGGGTTAGTTGGTTTCATTAGTTTGATAAATAAACTTAACTGAGATTAATTATTGTTATTTTTGTATTATAAAAAATTTATTAAATGTAGTATATAAAATATGAATAATTATTAATTATTTAAAAAGTTGAAAATATAAAACAATTGTATACTCCTATGTGTTTCTATTCGGGTCATTTATTAGAACACACTTTTAGGGATGGCAATTTTCCCCATCCCCAATAGAACCCGACTTCCCCGACTCGATGGGGCTGGGGATGGGGATTGTTTTGGTGGGGCGGGGGCGGGGACAGGATTAATAAGATTCCCAGTTGAGGTCGTGGTTGGGGTTGGGGATGTGGATTGAGGTCCCCACCCTGCCTTGACCCCGATTATATATATATATTAAAAGTTATTTATATTAAATATACTATTATATTATTTATATTATATATATCAAAACGTATTTAAAACCTTATTTATAATTTAAATTTTTTATTTATTTTAAATTAATTTATTTAAAAAAAATACTATTATCTGAAAACATTTGGGGGATTCGGGTCCCCACGAGGAACCCATCCCCGTTGGGGATCAGGGATGGATTAATTTCAGAGTCGGGGTCGGGGATGGGGAATATGATCCCCGCCCCGTTGCCATTCCTACACACCTTATAGTTTTACATATTTACTTAAATCTACCTTATAGTTTTCAATTTACTAAAACATCCCATATATTTTACAACTTATTTACTTAATCAACCTTTCATTAAGGAGTGTTTGTTTTGCCATTAGGCCCACGATTTTTTATTCCAAAAATACCCTTAACACTTTTTTTATATAAAAAAATTGACCAAATATAGCCAATAGAGTGGTTGTGCGTGTCTTATTAAGGGCAAAAATGGTATTTCTATTTTTATTTTCTTTTAATTAAATTTATTTAAAATGAGTATTAGGGTCAACACTGCCATTTTTCACTGTAATCTAAATAAAATTGCACTGCAACCAAACACAATATAAGGGACATTTGTATGATCGATGGGACGGAGGTTATTCAGAGAGTCAGCACCCTCCTTTTTTGGAATGAACAGTAGTGTGGAATCATTAAGTTCTGCAATTTGAAAAGGATCTGAAGACTAATTGTATAAACTCCACCGGTTTTGGACCAATTTTTGACCAGCAAGACTGATAAAATAATGAATGAATCCCATCTGGTCTTGGGGCCTTGAGAGTGCCAATAGAGAAGAGAACAAATTTAACTTCATTTGTCGATGGTACTTTGCATAACATATCTTCCATTTCATCCGTGATTTGCCAAGGAATAAGTTCTGAATTATACTGGCTGAATTGAAGAGGTCAATATAAAACTCCCAGATCATGGTGGAAATAGTAGATTCATCAGAAGTCCACTTCCCATTCCTGTTTTTAAGCTAGTAAATACTATTAGCTCTACGTCTGTTGGAAGCTGAGATATAAAAAAAACCTTATGTTTTGACCTCCCTCTAGCCAATCCACATTACTACATGAGCATGCTGTTTCCGATAAAGTTTCTCTGCTTCTAAGATGTTGTTCAGCTCCGTATGCAGTTGATTTTCTGTAGCAATGTCATGATGGACAGATTGTAGTTTTGATTCAGTTTGCTTGATTTTCATGCTCAAACTAGTGAATGACCCGTACTGGGTAACTAACCAAAATGTATATAATTAGTTTGAAGTTTACTATTTAGTTATCAAAATTTAAATTAAAAAAAAAATTAATATGAATCTTACATTTTTGTAATTAACAATGACATATTTTATTTGAAATTCACTATAAATTTATGCTTTTTTTTAATTTGGTTTAAGATATTAAATGAGATCTTATTGGTAAACAAAAACCCACTTTATTTGGTATTTACTATTTATCTAATAAATCTATTTTGAGTTATTTATTTTTAAAAGTTAAATTGGGTTGCTTCCTAAAAGTAAAATCAAGTTTATAATTAATAAAGTTTTTTTTTTTGAAAAAATATCATTTAAAAACAAACATGGGTTTATGGTAATCTTTTAATGGGTCCCTCCATTTGTATTTAATAGACTATAGATAAACATGTGTTAAGCTAATAAATAAGTGTCTATTGAGAATGTTTAGGAGTGAAATTATCCACTTTTTAAATCCTATTTCTTAAATTAATGGGATGTAACGTGTCTGAGTGGTGGTAGTGGGCTGTGGGCTTTAACAACAACTTCTCAAAAAATGTCACATGTCTGAATGATGGGGGCCTATAGCTTGAAGGCCTTCTTTTAATATATATATATTAGATTCCCCAAATTCTAATGACCACAAAGGAAAAGATTATTTTTGAACTATAGGAACCAATGTTTTCAAAACCGGATTGGACCAGACGGTTGGATCGGAAAAATTAGGAACCGGTCACCTGACTGGTTCTATTTTACCCCAAAACCGCTGTTTGGCCAAAAACCATTGATTGGTCAGAAAACCACTGACTCGAGTGCTCAAACCGCCAAACCGTTCAACCTGGGAACGGTTTTGGCCGTTTTTGGGTTTTTTTTATTTTTATTTTTTATCAGAGCAGGCTGTCCGTTTGCACTGAACAGTCGAACCGTTCGACCTAAGAACCGGACCCTAGAACGGTTTCCTATCTGGTCTCATTTTAAAAACCTTGGTAAGAACTATTACAGTGCAAATGATTTGAATGTAAATTCTGACCTATTTTTGTTTCAAATTTTAGCCTATTTTATTTAATTGCAAATTAAATGAAGTAAGTTAAGACATAAAACAGAATTAAATGAAAATTTACATTTTTTTCATTTGCACTCCCATGCATTTATTTTATTTGCACTGCAACCAAACACAGCCAAATGAATCCTGCCCCCCATCCCAAAACTTGTCAAACGTAGTATGAAAGTGAGCCAGCTTTCGTCCAAAGAGCTTCCAAGCGGATTGTCTTCCTACGGAATCTTTTCTTCGGTCTTGTATAAAGTGCAATAAGAGAATGATCTGATCTGCCAGAAACCAAATGCTTCACTTCACGTAGTAGAGAAATTTGTCAGGCGTTCCATGGCAAGCCCTTCTTTTAGGCTTCCCTACCTTTCTTTTCCTTTTCCTATATTTTCTTTCAAACCAAACATAACCTTAAGGTGTGCCTATTTCATCCATTTAGCACATTCAATTGGGTAGCTAGTATTAAAATCAATTATCGTTAACATTATATTAGTTTGCAATCTATTTACTTAATTAATCTTTCATTAAAAATTATTTGTTTTGCCATCTAAACTAAGTGAAAAATGTTCAAGAGCATGAATCCGTAGCCGTTTATTATAAAACTACCAATGTATCCATGGTTGTTTATTTCATAAGTATCTCTAATACTTTTTTTTCTGTATAAAAAACATTGACCCACATGGAACAAAATAGAGTGGCTGTTCATCTCTTACTATGGTCAAAATTGACACTTTTTAATTTTATTTTCTTTTGATTAAATTTATTTGAATGGATATTATGGTCAAGGTTCAAAGTATCGATACACCCCAATGTATTGGCAGAGGCATATCAATACTTAAAACCATGTGTCTTTGTATTTTTTGTTTCAAAAAATTTGTTTTTTAGGCTTACTTTTAACTATATTTTTTATTAAAAAGAAGGGGGTTTCCGAAACACTTGTAAACAGGTGTATCGGGACCCCAACGATACAATACGCTCGATATGGAGTGTATCGTATTGAAATTTTGAACCTTGGTCATGGTCAAAACAGTCATTTTCTACTTTTGAATAATGGAAGGTCGATCAAGTAAATTGATTGCAAATTATAGGAGATGTTTAAATAAAACGTAAACCATAGGGTAGGTTTTAATAAATTCATAAAACTATAGGAGATGTTTTAGTAAATGAGACTACAAAATATTATATAAATTATACTAGGCCAGGTTGATTCTATACACAAATCCTAGGTCCAAGCCAATAAACTTATTTGTAGCTAATTGAGATGTATAATTAATGTATTTTTTTTTTAGATTTATTGGGTTCCCTACATATTTGTTTTATGCGAATGTGAATGGGCTGATCCAATCCATCTTTTCTCATTTCCACTATCTAGAACATGAAACGGTACCTCAAAACCAGTGGTTGCAATGCTCAAACAATTTTATGGATGTTTCCACAAACATAGATATAAATGTTATTAAAAAAATTTAAGAACAAGATTAGGGTTAATCATGACTGGGCGATAGGTTGAATGCTCTGACCATCCGGTTCAACAAGTTGAAAACACTGGTCGCTAGTTCTCACTCATTGCAAAATTAATATATATTATATTTTATGTCATGCATGTATATGTATTTGAGTTCATTTATACATGTATATTTGATCCAATTTTTAAAATTATATTCGAGATTGCAACCAAATGAAAGAAAAACCGTCTTAAAAACTAAGGGATATTATCTAAAACTCACCATAACTTTTTTTTTCTTCACATTTCTTTTAAACTCACCATGACTCTTAAAAACCTCTCGAGAACCCCCTATCAGATCTCCGTTAGATCACTGTTAGTGATTACTAATAGAAGTTGTCCATATAGGCATTTAAGGTTTTACCTAACCAAACTACCCCTAAATGGCAAGTCAAGCTTATTAAATATTTTTACAACAACATTACCTCTGATCCAAGCCCAGGCCCACAAATTTTAGGGTCAGGCCTGGACCCATCCCAATCCCCAAATATATTTTTTAAAGCCTCAATCCACATATATTAATTTAAAACATATATTATATATATAATGTATACATATGTATATATGTTATTTTATGTTATATTTTATATTTTATTGAGAAATATTATAATGTAATACTTATAATATATATTCACATAATATTTTATATTATATAATGTATGAAATAAGTTTATATGCATATCATATGTCATTTAATATAAAATATTATATATGTAAAAGATGTAGGCTGGCGCTTATGTTTTAGGCTTGAAACTTGGGCTATATTAGGCCCAAGCTATAACAATTACCATATGTGCAAAGCTCAACCGAGGCCCAGCCTGACCCACGATCACCTCTAAATTTAACTTAGCCAATCCCAATTAAACAATGGAGTATATGTATAATTATTATCTATAGGCAACCAAGGCTAATTTTATTATAAAAAAATATTTAATAAGGTATGATCTAACGAAAATCTAATAGAAGGTGAGTTTTTGGATAAGGGTGTCAATGGACCGGTTTTGAATTGGATCCCATCCAATAAGGGTGTCAATGGACCGGTTTTGGATTGGACCCCGTCCAGTCCAAAATCAATTTGGATAGATTGGATGGACCAATAAGACATATTGGATTGGACCAATCCGATCCAAAATATTTATTACATTGGATTGGACCTAGTCCATCCATAATAAATTTATATTGGATTGGGTTGAATTAAGCCAATATATGGTCCATTGACATGAGATAAGAATGTAGGTGCCAATGGATTGGACTTGGTTTGAAACCAATCTAAATCAAAATGAATTTGAACAGATTCGACAGTCCAGACATTGAATTGGACCGGTCCAAAATATTCATTGGATTGGATTGGACTTGATCCATTTATAATGGACTCACATTGGACTGGATCGATTGGACAAAATCCAATCCAATTGATACCCCTACCATCTAGTCCAAAATCAAATTAGACGGACCAACAAAACATATTGGATTGGACCAATCCAGTCCAAAATATTTATTAGACTGGATTGGACCTAGCCCGTTCGTAATGAATTTATATTAGATTGTGTTGGATTAAGCTAATATCTGATCTATTGATATTAGATAAGAATGTATGTGTCAATGGACTGGATTTGAGTTGAAACCAATCTAAATCAAAACGGATTTAAACAAATTAGACAGTACAGATATGGGATTGGACTGATCCAAAATGGTCTAAAATATTTATTAGATTGAATTGGATTTGTTCTATATATAATGAACTCACATTGAATTAGATCGGATTGGACCAAATCCAGTCCAATTAATACCCCTATTTTTGGACAATAAAACCCATCGGCAAAGGAGCTTTCTGGAGTTTTGAGAAGTCAATCGTGAGTTTAATAGAAATTCGAAAAGTCATTGAATTGTAGATAATAATATCCCTAAAATTAATCTAATTCTAGAATGTACAAGTTTTGCCTTATGAGTTTAATCTAGGAAATCGGATTTTGTTCTCATGAAATTGGTCCTCACGGCTGCAAGTGTTGTTTGGATCAATTTTGTGAGGACAAAATTGAAATGGGAAAACATATAACATTGAATAGACTTACATTCTCACCTTTAAACACGAAAGCGCATCTGGTGTAGTGGTATCATAGTACCCTCCCACGGTACTGACCGGGGTTCGATTCCCCGGATGCGCATAACATCTTTTCCAAATTCCCACTATTTATATTTTTCTTCATAATAAATATCTAATATCTGGTTCCAATTTAGTGGCGGAGATTTCATCCTCAGGCGATCTGTACTTGAAATTTGAAAATATATATATTTCCTTTCTTGGTAGGAATCAAAAAATGAATACATCTTGACATTAAAAAATCAATACATCCGGAGGCCGAATCATTTTTGCCTCGAGGTAGTAGGACACCGGTTCGACTAGCCGGGTCAAATGATTCAGACTGTGCCACATCATATATATATATATGTTATATGTATTTTTATATTTAATTGATTTTAAATTCAGTTTTGAATTTTTATTTATAAAAATATTAAAAATTGTAATTTGAGGCTAAAAAGGGGTTTTTTGTTTTGCAAAATTAGTGGGGCAAGGCACCTATGGCGCTTTGGGACGCATAGATCTAGAAAAGTTACCAAAATAGAAAAAAACACTCCAATCAGACATCAGAGTGAAAAGTTATAACCTCCAAAAGTTTACATTCATTGAATGTGCAACCCGCGACCCAATGACTGGGTTGAACGGGTCACTGATTGAATGATCTAGTTGAACAGTTCTTCACTAAGTCAACGGTTTTTTACCGTCTGACGGATTTTGACCGAATCAAATCCAAAATCTTAACCGGGTAACAGTTCGGATGATTCAACTGGTTGGGTCAATGACAGGTTGAAAACATTGCCTTGAACTAATTTCTTCATCTGCAACTCCCCCACACGAGGCTCTCATTCACGTTTACTCTTCTATTAGCAGGGAGGCCCCTGCTTCGTAGGGGTTAATGACAGGACAATGATCTCCTGAAGATGCTTTATATTCAAAATATGTACCTAGAATTGGTTTTACAGAAAATAATTGCTCTAAATTCAAATAAGACAACAGATGTAATAAACCAAAATGAAAATTTGTTGATGTCTGTGCTATAACAATCGAAAGAAGGAATTCTATATTCCTTTCAATTACAATCACCCTACATTGATTGTATACTTGAGAAGTCTTTCACCTTGAACCTTCATAAAAAACAGACTTGTAGAATAATTGAACCCAATTTTGTTCCATAATAAGAGATGAACTAATAAGGATCTGTTTGATTTGCAATTGGAATTTGGATCAAAATTATTCATTCCCATAATTTATTTGGTTCAGACAGAAATAAAAATTGAAATAGTAGGAATGGAATTTCATTCTCAAGAGAGGGGTAGAGAATGGTCATTCCTTCAAACAGGTAATGCCATTCCAATAAGAATGGGGATGGGATTCTTATTCCATCCAACCAAACAGTTAGAATCAGAATTCCCATTCCGATTCCAATTTCAGACCCCTATTCCTACGAACCAAACAGGGCCTAAGATTCACGGCTGGTCAGATTTTTCTTTCTGTTTCCAATTTCTTTTCTTAACTATTCTGTAGTCCATTATTCAAAGAATAAAGTTGAGTTGATGGTTTTATATTATGATTTTGATATATAATTTATCTCTGGGGAGCAATCAGCCAATCAGGTGTCGCTCCCTTGATCAGAACGATCAGTCCAATTATAAAATGAACATGTGATCATTTTATTGTCCAATTACTGTTTTTAATTGAGTTTTATGATGTCAAAAGATCCCCTAGGTTTCCAAACCCGACCCAAAATATAATTGGGCTCAACAGTCAGAGACCCGAGACTACAAGTTTGAATGCTTATCCAAACCCAACATAAAATGGGTTAGTCCGGGCCAGCCCATTGAACTATCCAACCCATGAACATATCTAACCTCAATAGGCTGCCAACGCCATCTTCATAATCAAAGTGCTAGTGGATTGCTAGATTCGATCAGGTTCATTGAGAAGACACTTACCAAATATAAATGCATTCCCGCCCAACAAACAAATCTCAAAATATCCAACAAATAGACTCAGTTTGTTGACAAGACAATAAATAAATAGCAATACATTTCCAACCCAAAAAACAAATCTCAAAACATCCAACATCTTATTGGTGCATGTCAAATAAAAATTAAAGGGTAAATATTTTAAATTATTCCTATTGTTCACGAAATTGACAAACTGTATCTTTACTGTTTACATATTGTCTTAGTATATGTTTTTTGAGAAAACGGTGTTTTTTTTTGTTTGGAATCCTTGTTGCCAAGTAGGACGTTTCCTGGAGCAACAGCCACTTTTTCTGCTTGGTACCAATGCTCCAGGAAACGTTTTCTGCATTGGTACCAATTATCCAGTGCCATATCAGTGTCACATCACTGCCCTATTGGCAGCAACGAGCTGCATTCCAGGAAACGCCAAATTTGCTGTTGCTCCAAGTCATGGATTCCTGATTTCCGAGGTGTAGCTTGGAGCACCGTTTCCTTTGAAAAAATGTTTCCAAACAAAAGCCCGTTTCTTGGAGCACCGTTTTTCCGATGTGGCGCCGTTGCTCCAGGAAACGACAATGATGCCAAACAGCCGCTTAAAGTATTTTTAAGTTTTTTGACAATTGACATTACCGTTAAATGCTAATGGAATGAAATGAAATGTCAAATTTGCCCTCCATTATTTTTCAAATTTCATCCCTTGTTTCGCCATTCTCCTCTACTCTCTCAACCTCCACATGGAATTGCTCTTCCGACAATGCTTTTGGCTCAATGGGTCTCTGCCCGCACGTTAATTCCAACAACACAGCACTGAAAGCAAACATACCGGAGTTCGTCGTGGCCTTCCCTTTATTCTCTTTCAAAATTTCAAAGCAAACACGTTGGAGCTTTTGGAGAAGGGTAGTTTAGTGTGTAAGCACAACAATGAGAACTAAAACGATTAATGCTTTTCGTAAATACCTTGAAATATTGCTGTTGATTGAGTTGCACCGCTGGAGATTCAAATCCACCGAATTCAGGCCCATGTTTTTATGGAATGGCGAGCAAGATTCAACACCAACAAAGACATTTATGAAACATCTCAAAACCCAGTGAGGGTGAGCTGCCATAATATATAAACAGAGGGAGAGAGTCCAAGAGATTCA
This sequence comes from Nelumbo nucifera, assembly GCF_055504915.1. Classification (NCBI taxonomy): domain Eukaryota; kingdom Viridiplantae; phylum Streptophyta; class Magnoliopsida; order Proteales; family Nelumbonaceae; genus Nelumbo; species Nelumbo nucifera. The sequence goes on along the minus strand of NC_142656.1, from coordinate 47,616,125 downwards.
TTTAAGGGGTTAGGGATCAGAGGTTGTTGATTCTGTTGAAAGCTTGCATACTAAAGCCTGTCCACATGTACTTAAACTTTTTGCTCATCACTATGTACAGGAACTGGGCTCCTCGCCGCCTCCTCGTGCTCTTCCTCCTTTTCTGCTCTAAATCTCCCCCTTTATTTCTATCCCTCTCTGCAACTACTTCTGAGTTTGTTTTCCATTCCTAAATCATTGAAAACTCTAATCTTTTTGTGGGGAAGATGTCGGGAAAAGGCAAAAGGTCTGATTACGTCCTCATCTCTAAACACCAAAATGGAGAAGAAACCTGTCTCTCGCTCTTCCGGAGCAGGATTACAGTTCCCTGTTGGTTGTATTGATCGTCTCTTGAAGTCCAAGATTGCAGCTAATGGAAGAATAGGGGCAACAACTGCTATGTACTGTACAATTGGAGTATCTTACTACAACTAACCCATATCAGAATTCTTCAAGGGGTCAAAAAGCTTCAGTGGATCAATCTCTCTCTGTCTCTCTACTATTTAGAAGTGTCAATTGGACGGATTTGCTCCAACCCGATCTAGTCCAATGTGAGTCCACTTATAAATGGACTAGACCCAATACAGTCTAAATCCAATACAAACCAAATCTAATCCAATCCATTAAAATGTAAATGGATTGGAATAATCCAATTCAAACCGAATGAAATATAAAAAATTATATAAAAGCACTTTTAGTATTGAAAAAAAACTTTTGTAAAGTACTTAGATAAAAATATTTTCATAAAAGTGCTTTTACAAAAGTTCTATTATAAAAGTACTTTTATAAAAGCACTTCCGTAAAAGAACTTTTCGAAAAGTACTTCCAGACTTGTAAAAGTACTTTCGTGTAAAAGTGTTTTTATAAAAGTACTTCCGAAAAGTGCTTTTATAAAAGTACTTAAAAGTACTTTTATAAAAGTAATTTTGTAAAAGCACTTTTTGAAAAGTACTCCCATAGACTTTTATAAAAGTACTTTGTAGAAGCGATTTTGTAAAAGTACCTTTAATAAATGTACTTTTGTAAAAGTGCTTTCGTAGAAGTACTTTTGTAAAAGTGCTTTCGTAGTACTTTTATAAAAGTACTTTCATAGAAGTGTAGAAGTACTTTTATAAAAGTACTTTCATAGAAGTGTTTTTATAAAAGTACTTTTGTAAAAGTGTTTTCCTAAAAGTTCTTTCATAAAAGTGATTTTCTAAAAGTGCTTCCATAAAAGTGCTTTCGTAAAAGTGCTTTTATAAAAGTACTTCTATAAAAATGCTTTCATAAAAGTACTTCCATAAAAGTTTTTTTTTTTGTAAAAGTGATTTCATAAAAGTTCTTTCATGTAAAAGTACTTTTTACAAAAGTGCTTTCATAAAAGTACTTTTGTAAAAGTGCTTTAATATTAAAGTGATTTTGTAAAAGTGCTTTTATAAAACTACTTCTGTAAAAGTGCTTTCATAAAAGTACTTTTGTAAAAATGCTTTTGTAATGTATTTTTATAAAAGTGCTTTCGTAAAAATACATTTCATAAAAGTACTTTTATTAAAGTGATTTTATAAAAATATTTTCAAAAAAGTGCTCTCGCAAAAGTACTTTCATAGAAGTGATTTTGTTCTGTTTTCAGTTTTGGTTGATTTCAAATTGAACAAAGGTTTGGCCTCATGATTGGATTATTGGAAATTTGGTTTAGGTCTATTTCAAACCAATAAGAATATGGACCAATTTCTTTAGGATTGGCCCAATCTAATAATTATAATGGACCATCCAAAAGCAATTTGATAAGGTTTGGATCGGATTGGATCCAAACCAAAACTGACCAATTGACACCCCTACTGCTATTTATTGAGCTCGGATGGATAAAAGCTTGCGCTTCACTAGCTAAGATCCACAAGGTGAGTTCAAAATTTGAACAAATACAAGCTCTTTCAAGGTGGTGTCATAGGTGATGTATGGAGCTATTGTGTCCGGCGATGTGTATGTGCTAGGGGCTATTATGCTCTTTGAGGCCATAGATGAATACCGTTGTCGCAGATGCGGTCTCTGGTGATCCACCCAGGAAGATCAACAATGGCTTCAACAAGATTTATATCACTGCTAGTGGAATCCCAGTTGCTCAACAAAGAGCTTCTACAAAATTTCCCCTTTTATATTGTTCATTGTTAGCCCTTTTCACCTCCTCTGGATCCGAGCTCGCCATGAGTCGTTTCATCGCCATTGATTCTCTCTCACCATCCCCTTCGTTCTCTCTCTCTCTCTCTCTCTCTCTCTCCTCCTGTTCCTTCGTTCTCTCTCGTGCTTGTTTCATGACTGCTTTGCAACAACGACTGAGCTCTCCAGTAGCAGTCTTGTAACATGTAATGGCCTCCCTTGGGTTCATTATGCTAATAGTGGTTGGATACAGACGACAACAGTGGTGGCGACGGTAGCGAAGGGACAGAGAGTGGAACGGTTGCGGAGTAGTTAACTATAAATGTCGCCAAGGAGAGACATGGTGAAGAAGAAGGGAGAGGGACGAAGGGCACAATTGGGTTTTAAAGAAAATTTATACAACGTGTGTATGAATTTCGATGGAACATTAATGGAATATTAATTTCGATGGAACAATTGGGTTTTAAAGAACATTAATGGTAGGGGTAGAGATAGTCAATTATCAAAAACTGTAAATGTGATATTTTGTAAATGTAAAATCAACCTATCTTTATAATCAATTGTACAGGCTCTTTAATGGATATGCAAAAAGAACTCTAGTGCATAATCATCAATTACACATTCTACAGAGAATAATGATGTTAGAATTGATTTAGATGAAGATGATGACATTCTTGTAAGTTTAATGTGTATAATGTAATTTAATTCCTTTATATTTCATTATATTTATAATTTTTAAGACTTATGACTATTGATTTTTTATGTAAGAATTTAATTAATTATTTTGAGAAAGAGCAATTAAATTCAAATAAGTCAGAACTAGATGTATATTTAGATAAATATAGACTTGATCACAAGCAACAATTGCTCGGTGGGAAACTTGAGGGTGAGGTGGTAGGAGGAGATGGCTGCCTTGAACGCGTGGAGGGTCGGCCTCCCCATAATGGCGTTGTAGGGGGAGCCAATCCTCATGACTAGGAACTCAATCGTCAGGCGAGGTGATCCAAATGGTCGAGGACCGCTTGGAGTTGTTCATGAGTGACCAGATTCTAGGTGTTCCTCGTGTTTTGTATCATGTTGGCTGAAGATTAGGGGCGTTCTTTTGAATTTAAGGTAAGTTGAGGGATGTCTTAGCGACGTTTCCCATAGACAATGCCAATTGTTGATGCTCAGATTGGCTGAGGACAACACTGTCGATTCACTCTCTAAGCTTGAATGGGACCGAGGTGTCTAAGGGACGAGGACCGAGGTAACCGAGGAGTGGAACCCAAGGTGGATGGGGCCTGAGGCCCGAAGTACGAGTTCGGAGTTCGAGCTCTACTACTACCGAGGACCGAGATATCGGTTCTACAAGGACGAAAGAGTGTCAAAGGCTTTGGGTGGAGACCCGAGGTGAGGACTTCGATGATCAAGTTAGTACCGAGGTGTGGAGTGGACGAGGTCTGAGGTGTGAGCATCCAGACGAGGTCACTAGAAAGCAATATCTCAAGTGCTAGTGAGAAAGCTCAAGTATTCGATCCTTTACTTGAAGGAAGGGTCACCTCATATTTGTACTTAAATCCGCCTGGAGGTAGGTGAGTTTGGATAGTAGGGATTTAGTTCATACGTGGGGGGTGTGGCCATCCTAAGCCACCAAATGGCCCTGCACTGGCCCCCCAAGACCCGTCGAGCCGAATTGGATAGTGTGCATTAATTGATTATTTCCACTCTGACCCATGCCACCAGAAACGTGAGTCTTGCGATTGGGCAGAAGCATCCACGCCTACATCAAATACTATTTGAAGACTGCCCATGAACTCAACACGTGCCATGTTTACCAAGTCTGGCTCTGGAACGGGAAGCGCTAAAGTCCGCAGTAGAGTTTTTGGTAGGGGTGACTCCCTCCCCGCCCCACTTTATCTCTCTCTGTTCCTAGAGAGGTTTTCTCTCTTGTTCTCTCAAGGTTTGTCTCTCTTTGTTTCCAGAGAGGTTTTCATCTGCTCTGTGTTTTTCCCCTCTCTTTGTTTCTCCCTTTTTTGGTGTTTTTCCCCCTTCTCTCTCTCGACCTCTCTGTTTCCCCTCTTTTATGTCTTCCTCTCTCTCTCTCTCTCTCTCTCTCTCTCTCGAGATCTCTCTAGATCTCTCGAGGATCATCCCTTTCTTTCTCTGTTTCTCTCATCTTCTTTGTTTTTCTTTGTTTGCTTTCTTTCCGCGGGCATTCTGATGTCCTAGTTGACCGAGACAGTGCTAGATGGCCGAGATAGTGCTCAAACGATAAGTTTCTCCGACGTCCTAGATGGTTGTGATGTGCTCCAATGTCCTGGTTGGTAGTTTCAGTTATCCAGCTTTTTGGATGGCAGTTACAGTTTTCCGACATTGTGTATGGACATTCCATTCTCCGACATTGTGGTTGGACGTTACAGTTCTCTGACTTTCTTTGGAAGACAACTTGCAGTTGGCAGTTCTTCGGTTGAATGGCAGTTACAGATGATGCGTCTTCTACAGTTTTTTGGCATAGTTGGAAGTTATAGTTCTTGGCTTGTGGCTATGTAACCTCCTCTGTCAGTTTTTAATTTGGTTGGTAACTCCTATTATCAGTTTGCTTGCCAGTTATGGTGGTTTGGAAATATTTTTATCCACTTCTATTGGTGAAGTTAACTTACCTTGCTCGCGAATTATGGTTGTTTGGTTGCAGAAGTTATTCTGATTCTACTAAATTTCATCCATTTGTTTTGTTCTTCTTGAGAATGTATATTGGTTTTTATTTGGCCTGGTTGGCATCTCTTTGTACCAATCTCGAATGAAACAAACCTTAAAAAAAAATGTCTGGCTCTATAACTGGAATTTATAATATATTATATTCATATTCATCAGCTACTTTATTTAATTTTCATGATAACGAAATATACAAGCTCAACTGCCCTCTTTCGATTGAGCCAGCAACTGAAAAATGAAATCTTTTATTATCACAAGTAGGGCCTGAGCCTTGTCTGGTTCATAGAGCTCCACCAGATGGTAACCTTCCTCGTCGAACTGAGCCAAAACGTTTACACCCTCTCCGTCCAGCATCTTCACGAACTCCGTCTGACGGTCGATCAGGGGATCCCCACCGCAGGTAGTCACCAGACACCTCCCTAGCAACCCAATTCCATGGCAGCTCTCACCAAGTTTCAGTGGGTTGCAGTAACCATGATCACGATCAGAACCTACAGGCAACGCCAGGTCCCAGATCAAGTCGCTAACTGACATGGGAAATCTCGGATTGTTGAACAATCTCATCTCCGATTCTGTTCTCTGCAACCCACCAAAGAAAGGGTGGTGCATGATAAGACCGACGATCTTCAGGGGCTCATCGGCAGCATCCGAAAACATGGAAGGCAATGCTGGCGCCTGAGCTGCTGCCCATGAGATAGCACCGAGAGAAATCAACTGAGTCTCTGCTCAACCAGTCCTCTTCGCCATTGACGATGCTCTGCGAGGCGTGTTTCCTAACCCAGTGCAACGCTTCGATTGCATCATCATAAGCCTCTGGGAGGCGCTTTCGAGAGCGAGGCGGTGCTCGACGGAGACGATCAAGGCAGGCAGTTGAATGGCCATGTTTGAGCAGAAGTCGTGATAGATTGTAGAGGCTGCGCTCCAGAGGATGAAGCCACCGCCATGGAAGTAAAACATGAGAGGGAGCTTGAAGGAGGAGGTGTGAGGTCGGAATATTCGGACCCAAGTTTTGTTGACGGTGTTTAGTGGTATGTCTTTGGAAAGAACTAGGGTGTGGAACTTTTGATCGGCGGTGTCATCAGTTGCAGCGGTGGTGGGGAGATGGTTGAGTCGTGTGAGCGTGTCATCCGAGTTGTGGACGATCCGTAGACGCTTGTGTAAGGGTTAATGATCTGATGTTCTGCCATACGGATACTGAGTAGAGTCTCAGGCTCTCAGCTCACCCACCGATCGAGTTTGCAGGAAACAGTAATGTATGCATGGAGTTCATACTTCTTAAATAAATACAGCCAGAGAATTCTTGAGGTTCAAGTCATAAAGATCAGAATTAAATATAAGATGAGTTGTTGATTTAAAATAGAAATTGAGTGTAATTTGATATTATTGAGCTAAGATAACTTCATTAATTAAACCGGTGCTCATAACAAAGAGCAAGCTTTGATTTGTATGCATGGTTCCTGTTTTACTGCTTTAGGGGTAATAGCATATGAGGGCAACTTTTGGGGTTTAATTTTAAAAATAGGTTAATTTTTTTAAAATAATATGAATAAGAGGCAAAAATACTATTCATCATCTTTTTCTTATCATTTGTTCACTAGCATTGCCGTCCATTGCCACCCGCCGCTGCCTCCGCCCATCTTCCCCTTCACTTCTGGAAACATTGCCGGAAGTGGCTGGAGGCAGAGGTGGCGGCGGCAGCGTTGTTGGTCATCCCTCTACCCAGAGCCACCGCCGCCACCTCTGTCTCCACCCACCTCCTGCAGCATTGTCGAAGGCGGAGACGGAGGTGGGCGGAAGTGGTGGCATTGGGCAGAGGAATGACCACGAGCGCCGCCGCCACCACCTCTGCCTCCGGCCACCTTCGAGAACATTGTCGGAGGTGGAGGCGGCAGCAGATGGTGGTGGTTGGCGGCGGCGCTGGTGAAGAAATGACAAAAAGAAGATGATGAAGAGTGTTTTTGCCCTTTATTGATATTATTTTAAGAAAATTAACCTATTTTTAAAAATATTATTTTTTTTGATATTAAACCCCAAAAATTGCCTTATATGCTATTATCCCTTTTATTTAAGGGTAAAATACAAAAACCTCGCCTGAAGTATCTGACAATCATAGAAAACCTCCCTTATAGTTTCATTTTATCAAAAATCTCCTCACTATTTTTTAAAAAATTTGACAAAAACCTACCTTCCATCAATTATTTTACCCTTTTACAAATTAATTTGCATCTGTTTTTATTAAAATACGCCTATCGACATATTGTCATCTTTCCCTTTTCCGTCGTCGTCCACCACGGCCACTGTGGATGTTTGCTAACTGGAGATCAAGTCCACAGTAGAGTAGGCCGGGTTGTGGTATCCGATGGCTAGGATTTCAGTGCTGATGATTTCGACGGACAGCACCGTGATGGGCGAGAAGAGACCGATGGAGCTGAGGAGGAATCGAATCACGTTCTGATCTTTGGTGTCTCGATCATTGTCCCTGCTATCATTGTCTTCAACGTTTTGGTTGGAAGCGTTAGGATTGGCAGTACTGTTGCTACCGAAGTACCGATGCTATTGGTGGTAGTAGCGAGGTCCATAAGCTCTTGCTCTCTCCTAAGACCGAGTCGCCCCAATCCACCATGGTCATCGTCTGTGTTTCTGAGTTGAAGGGACGGGATCGACAGCACCGGGTTGACTCCTCCCAACCCCACATTTCCGACCCACCACCGATTTTCCAGGGCTACTTCTTGGGAGAAACCCTTATTATTTGGTAGAGAAAAATGCAAACTGAAAGAAGGAAAAAGGAGATTAATAACAAACCCTCTTTAGATTAATAACAAACTGAAAGTGTCGCTCCGCCTTTGTCGTGGACTGAGACCGACCGGGAGATACCCGAATGAGAAGATGTAGAGTCCTCTTTGTTGTTTTTTTTTTTTTTTTTTTCTTTCTTTCCTTTTTCTGGTTGTTGGACATGAAAATGGAAGATTTTGTTGATGAAGAAAACCCAACCTAGAAGATAAAAGTCCAAAACTTTATTTGTTGTCTGTCAACCAAAGCCAGTCGCCGAACTGCTTCCAACAATCACACCACCCAGCAAATTATGATGGTGAAGGAATCTGAAGTTCTGCTACCCACATGGGTTTTTTTCTCCTTTACTTCTGCATGAAACCCTAACTGATAGATTTGCAATTGAAGGTTGATACATAAGATCCTGAAATAATATAAAGAGCAAGCTCCAACTCCTAATAACCAGAGAATGCAACCATCTCACATCATACCGTTTGAAATCATAGAAACCGAAGAAGGTTAGCTTGTACTTCATCCACCATCAAGTGAAAGCATGAAAACCCCACTGTTGTAACTGCTTCAAGGACGAGATCTCTGTGATCTCACTCTCTCTTGGAATGTATAATGTGTAGTTACAATTTTTGCTGCTGCGGATACGTTTGTAGCTGAGATAGTTCTTGCCTGAGCTCTTGAGCACCGACAATGCGTGGTCAATAGTGGCAAAGATCGAGAGAGACTTCAGCGCCGGTTTTCCAAGGCAGAGGTCGAGACTCCAACTGTTAGATAATATGTCCACGGGCGTATGTCGATGGAAAAGGGATGATAATATATCGACAAGCGTATTTTAATAAAAACATATGTAAATTAATTTGTAAAAGAATAAAATAGGTAGTTGGAAAGATTTGATATCGGTTTAACGTTTTCTGTCATGGTTATTAACGAAAGGGAGGTTTTTGTCTAAAATTTTAAAAATAGCTGAGAGATTTTTGTTAAAGTGAAATTATAGGAGAGACTTTTATGATTTTCAGAAAATTCAGAGGTGATTTTTGTATTTTACCCTTTATTTAAACTTAGGTGAGGATTTGATTAATAATAACGCATCCATCAACAGTGATTACATCAAAGTTCCTTTTTCTTCTCTCTCCTACCTAGTAATTTCCTCCTATCAAACAATTCTCAAGCAAACCCCTTTGTCTCAACAAAAACAATAATTTAATAAAAAAACAAAAAACAATAATTCAAGAGCGGTCAAAAAGAGTAATAAATAAACAAAGATTTGGTCTAAATTCTAATCTACATTTAACAAGTACGGATTAATCGAATGCTGTTGAGCAAGCTGTGAAACCAATAATAATTCTTTCAATCGATTTTATGTATTTTATTACTGGTGTGAGACATTACCATTGGTTCCACAGCCCTGATCCGAATTTACATTTGACTCGGTTCATAATATAAGATGCGGCAATCAGATTTATTAAAAAATATCATATTTTGATATAAAGTATAATGTAGGCCGTGTTGGGTTGGCCTGGCCCGCGACCCCATGAGTCTGTGTTGGGTCGAACTGGCCCACGTGTTCAAACCATGGCTTAACCCGGCCAGGTGGGCCGTACTCGACATGACATGGCACTGTGCATGTGGGCCATTACAGGCCAGACAGGCCTGTTTTGCAATTATATGCTTTGATGATTTTGGCTGATGGAAACAATTAAAGGAAGTTAGGCAGAGTAACCAATAAAACGAATCCGGAAGTTAGGCAGTGTGTTGAAGTGTTATATACCTAATTAAAGGAAGTTAGGCACTGCAGTCATATATGGAGAGCATTTCATCTTACTTTGTATATAGTATTATATACGGGGAGATGTTGTTAATGCACGAGATAGTGTGTTGTGTGAAAATGTGGGTAGGAGATCCGGAGTCCGTTAAAACATTCTCTTGGTTAAATTTAATATTGTGGTATAGGAAAAGCCAATAGCCAAAACTTGGCAATTCGGATCTCTAACCCACAAGAATCTCATACCTAGCCACAGGACATTACTATTGTACATCGGTAACATCTCCCCATGAATGGTAATATATAAATACATGAGATATACATAATGTGCAGCTGTAGTGGTATATAGATAGGGCTCTTGTGGGTAGGAGATCCGAATAAAAAACTTGGTGCTTGTGTCAGATTTGAATGGTCCATAGGCTGATACATGCATCCTCTCACCAAAGGCTCTGTTTAGGGATGGCAACAGGGTGGGTCTGGGGAGGGTTTTATAAATTCTAGGCCCTACCTACCTCCCTAAACCTCCCAACCATACCCACCCCAAAACCCGTAGGGGGTTGGATTTTGAGAGTCTAAACCTTCCTCGCATATGAAAATGCAAAACCCTCCCTGACCTACTCTCCATGCATTCAAGGATAGGGGCAGGTTGGGTTTAGAATCTGCATCTAATTTCCTATTATTTCTCTTTATATATAAGCAATAAATAAGTAAAATAATACAAATAAACAACAAAATTCCAATTATTTGATTAATATAAAAAACACATAAACTATCAATTATTCTTCACATAAAATTCAACACCTAATACATAAAATTTATATGCTTTCCAACAATATAAGGGTTAGGGAGGGTTGGGTTTAGCCACCATATCTTACTCATACCCATATGGTTTGTAGAATCCCAAAACTCATCATCGCCCCTGAAACCCATCCTTCAAGCAAAAAAAAACCACCCCATCGAGGTGAATACCCACCAGGTATGGTAAAAATTGCCATCCCTACCTCTGTTGTATTTATTATTATTATTTTTGTGTATGTAATAAATGTATGAGCAACACAACAATAGTAAAGCCATGGAAGGAGGCCTAAGGCCTACATTGTAATGGGGCTAAGGGCAAGGACAATCAAAAGATAATTGAAGAAAGATTTCAATTCTAAGAGACAAATTGGAAGCGGATTTCAAATCTTGAGACTTGTAAACCGAACCCATTTTTTCCCTAATTAAATCACGGGCTGAAATGGACTTAATGGTTGAACCAGATCTCAGCTTGAATCCAAATTGAAGGACAACAAAAGGTTATATGCAAGTAAATTTTAAAAACCTCTGCTTTCTTGTCGATGGCATCTAAATTTTTTCCCAGGCGTCTCTCTAGGCCATTGAGATGTTGTGGACCATGGAAGGATCTTATCTTCAATCCAAACAATCCACACAAAGACCACTGAATTCAATCCTACAATCCAAATCATTCATATGCTCCAACCTGTATTAGTGCACTTATTTTCATAACTAATATTAAGGTGCTGTCCCTCGACCTAAGTACCTTAATATTAGATTCTGCTTGAAATTTTATTTTTTTGGAAGAAAGATTAGGAGATGTGTGTCAAAATATGGTTATTAAAATAATAGCAAGGTTCAATATCAATACATATCATGCCAATGGCTTATTGATACGTCCTTCCAGAAATTATATCGGATCAGACACTGGTTCAAAGGATAATCGGGCCTTAAATCGATTCATTTGAACTGATTTCAAAAAATAATAAAACTTGAGAAAAAATACCGATACAGGTCGATACGCCCCAATGTCGATACCTTGAACATTGAGTGATGGGGTGTTGCTAAGACAAACAGGATTATTTATGATATTTGTATGTTTGACTGCAACAATAATTTACTTGGTGTATAGTGTGAAGGGTCCGTACCAACAGTAATTTACGTGGGGTTTAGAGGAGGTTCAGGAGAAGTTATTGCCGGAGCTAGTCGAAGCTATAAAAAAATTAGAAATTCGGCTCTCTTTAAAACAAGATAAATTAGTGTGGTTTCATATTTCACATGGAGATTTCAAAACCAAGAGTGCTTGGAACTGTGCTTGCTTCTTCCGGCCCAAGATGGACTGGGATAAGGTTATTTGGTGAAGAAATATTCCCTCAAAAATATTTTTCTTGATTTGAAAATTATTGAGAGGTCAAGTGGTGGAGGGGGTGGGTTGATATAGATATTCAATGTTTGGGCGTCTTAATTGCTTCTCAGTGTGTGTTATAAACTCCACTCCTCCGAAGACAACACCACTCACTTTTCAAGGGTACGAAGACTTATAAGGAGTTGCTATGAAGCTAAATATGCAAGAAACCAATGGGCAGGAGTGATAGCTTCTATATTTTGTTTTGCCTTTTGGGAAATTTAGAAAGAAAGGTATAGAAGGAGAATGGATGGTTGCTTCAAGAGTTTTCAATTCATAATCCTCTCAATCACTAGGTGGCAACATGTAACTTGTTTTTTGGGCAGGTTTAGTGGCATGATGAATATGGAAAAGATGGCCATACAATCTTTGGAAATTCCAATTATTCTATTAAAATAAAGATGGATAAAGCGGTTCATCTAAGTATGTGTTTGGTTTCATGGATGTTTATTTGTACTTTTTCACTTTAAATATTTATTTATATATTTTAACGTCAAACTTTTTTTACTTTAAATGTTTCCTGTTTTTGTTGTTTAGTTGAACTTCATTTTAAACGTTTTTTATTCTCCACCTCAAATTAATACCCATTAAAGTGTGTCACATCCGCATTTGGTTTCAATAAATATTGAGGCATTGGGGAAAACAAGAATTTGACATTTCCCAAATGCTCCATGCGCAAAAATCAAAATATTTTAATTTTTTACCATTTATTCGATAAACAATAAAACTAAACAATTATTTTATTTTTCTTCATCTGCGATAAGCGCCAATGCCTATATGGTGATGATGTGATGGTGGTTTTTCAATAAATGCTAACGGAACCAGACATCCCCAAAATCCGATCTCTCAAGGATGATTCAAATTAAATGTGGATGGAACATCTCAACGAAATTCGGGTCCAAGTGGTGGTGGTGGCATAATAAGGCAAGGTAAAAATAATTTTGTTGAAGCCTTTTTAGCCAACTATGGGGTGTCCACTAATGTTTGGGCAGAAGCTCAAGCTTATTGGATGGTTTAAAGATGGCCAAAGCAATGGCACTTCCAAGGATTTGTGTTGAAATGGACTGGGTTGAATTGTAGCACTTTCCAAAGGTCGACTTCTCCCCCTTGGCATCTTGGTACTGAGCCTACTGGCATGCAGAAATTTTAGAGGTTTTGGAGAATTTGGAGGTAAAGATTGTTCATATTGCATAGATTTTTAGTTAGTAATAAAAGCGGAATTTCTGTTTTTCGAGTTAAATGATTTGGGTGCATCAGACTTTATTTTAATGAGTTGATGGCCTCTTGTATGTTAGTTAAGGCTTTTATGTCCCCCCCTAGGTTTTATTTCTTTGAAAATCAATCAGTGGTATGGGAAGTATGTTGAAGGACTCATGGTGTTTGAATTAAGAACAATTTGGAATGTTCTTTTTGTAAAGGATAATCAATGGGCATCCATTCTAATCTTAAATGATGTAATGAATGTCGTAAACTCTCTCAGTTCATAGTCGTTTTTGTTTTGGCCTGGAAATATTACTTCTGAACAAATCAAATTTTGTGCCCAAAAATGCTTCAAGTTGGGTTGTGTATAGATATATTCTCAGGAATTGTAATATGGATGCTCATACCCTAGCGCAGAAAACTAAGTGTTTTGATAGAAATTGTATTTTAGTGGGACAGTCCTCCAGTTTGTATTGAACAATTGGTGAATTCCTTTTATTAGTGTAGTATTATTTTCTATCAAAAAATATTAATATTTTTTATAGGAAAAAGATGTGCTACACAAGACGGGGGTAGCACGACCCTAAAATCACTCAAACAAATAAAATAAAGGTCTTTAGGAAGATTAGAAAACAACACGATTAGGAGAAGACAACGCCTTGTGAGCAAGCCAATCCATCGGTTGGTTCGCCTCTCTAAACACGTGTTCATAGGTCACACCACCATCCATCATCTACTTCATCTACAGGTATACTGAAATGATGTTCCTAAGATTCTATGGATAGATCAAACCCTTGAGACAATAAATAACAATTTTCGAGTCTCCCTCAATAATAATTGGCTGGTGCTGAAGTTAAGGGCCAGATTATGGGCTTTCCAAGCTGTCCAAGCCTATGCCGCATTAATAGAGCAAGTGACGAGTGAAAAACTTTTAAAATCCAAGACTTTGCCCAAGTGGTTTCTAGTAATGGCCACCACAGAACATATTCCATCCCCAACACAAAAGCATCAAAATTAATTTTGATTTCACCACACTTTAGAGGGAGCCAAAAATTGAGATTCCATTTTTTTAAATTTTTGCATTCATTTGGTTTTCAGAGAGCTCGCAATACTTAAAAAAAAAATCCCTACAAACTCTCTCCAAAATAGTTTGAGAGGCATCCTCTTTGTTCTCGATCTTTCTTTTTTTTTATCTCTATTCTTCTTTCTTTCACTAAATTATTCTCTATTATATCTTTATTGTGGATTTTAGACCACCATTTGACCAAATTATATTCCCATTATTTATCGCTCGGTTCAGATCAACTCCATCCTAAACATGTTTTGAAAGTTGAAACAACACAGTCCAAGAAAATATGCTTTGAATCCTCACTAACCCCACACCAAACACAGTCACCACTAATATTTGCACCTCTCATTAGGTTGTCTTTTCAGAGAAGATTGTTATTAAGAAGGTACAAGAACTCTTTTAATTTTGGGGTTGACAATCTTTTGCAGAGTAAACTCAAAAGACCAATGTTTGGCTCATGTTTTAGGTCTTTCCGCATAGTAAATAGCCATTTTTAAAAGCCCGGTAGACCAAGCTGCTTACTAAACAATTTTATTAATTAAAGACAAGACCCAAAAGCTGAGTACATATTGTGGCCATCTAAGCTATTGCAAAATTTTCTTTATAAAAACTTGCCAAATGACACTAAGTTATTAACCTTTTAAAGGCATACAAAGTTGAAAACTTGAATTAGCCGTTACCACTCATTCATCCAAGCATTCGCATTTTTACAACTTTTTTTTAAACAAATGCTTATAACCAATAAAATCAACAAGTACAAGTGAAGAGTAGTTTCCAATCAGTTGCAATTGATACTCATCAAAATTCATGAAGGGTTTTGATTGATAGGGGAAAGTTCCTGATTAGTACCCTTTTGTTATCATGCCTTCTCCCTGATTAGGATTAACTCTTTTTTGTTATCATGCCTTTCCAGTATTATTGGAAAAATTTTCCAATTAGTACCTTGTACTTTGTGACTAGTGCCACTTCGGTCCCTAAACTTTAAAACGTAACAATTCAATACTTAGAATTTTAAGATATGCCAATCCAGTACCTACCATTAATTAGTCTGTTAAACGGCAATTTAGTGACATTTGAAAAAACACAAATACCCTTCAAGTGTCATCTAATTCTCTTTATCAGCTATCTCAACATTGATAAAAAATAAGATTCAAAGTATTGATTCGATACGCCCCATACCAAGCATACCGTATTGTATCTTTTGGTCTCAAAACATCTATTTATAGGTGTTTCGGAAACCCCAATAATTTTAATAAAAAAACTTAAAAACATTTCCAAAAATCAAGTTTTGAAAAAAAAAAAAAACATTAAGTGATTGTTTTTTGTACCGATATAACCTTGCCAAGACACAGGCACATCGATACTTTGAACCTTGGACAAAAAGTGAACAATCCCAAATCCTTCTCTTCTATTTAAAAAAGTCGGAGTCACATCTCAATGAACATTCTGGTAACCCCAACTTTCTTAAATGGAAGAGGTAAAAATTTAGGATTGTTCATTTTACTCAACGTTTGGATTTCAGAAACCAAAATTATAGGATACTAAACAGGAATTTTCCCTAAATTTAGCTTCAATCGAAGATGGGAATGTGCTACACCTGTTGTGTAGCACCAAGAAGTAAATAGGTGGCCAAGAGAGAGATTTTCCAGGTAACCATAAACAAGATGCTCAACCATCAACCAACCATATCCTAAATGTAAATGCTTAAACTTAGGTCCAGAACTTCAAGCAAGTTAATCTGTTACGGGCAACATAATAACTGAGTGACCAAACGGTCCAAACCCAAACTTAAAATAATTTGATTCACAATCAGAATCAAAACCATAATCCTTAAAAATTAAAATAATCTATTCCCATTGTCTATTTGATTCAGACAGAAATGAGAACAGGAATGGGGATTCTGATTCTGTCCAACCACCATTCCAATTCCAAGCCCCTATTCCCATGAACCAAATTGGGTCTTAATAGAGACTCCAATGTCAAAAATCAGGAAGGATCCCATTATGCCTGTTGATGTCCAGGACCCAATGACGTAGACCTTCTGACCCTTGTCATGCCAAGGGAAACGAACACGTTCGCCATTTGATGCATAGACAATGAGTTCCAGGAAGAAGTTCCCACGATGATACCCATCCACTACGACTAGAAATGAGGAATAGATCCTCTAAATTGTATTACAGAATAACACATTTAAAGGGTGAAAATGTTCCAAAGGAAATATATACAGGCGACCATCTGTTAGGGATGCCAGCAACGAGAAAAAAAAATGATTAATCTAACTCATACAGATGTAAACTGTTCTACCATTACATTAAAAACAACTACTAAGCTTGTCTCATTGGCGAGCCTGAAAGGAATGATGGATCATGGATGGCAAGGCAAGTCTTTGGGGGAGGAATGTGGCTGTTGTGTAATTTTGTTTGTAAAGAAATGCTTTCCCCACCATCACCAAAGATGCATCTGTACAGCATCCCCTTCTTCCCTCGCCACCACTTGGCTATCCTTGGCCCATTTTAGGTCTTCTTTTTCTTTTTTTTTTCTTTTTAGTTTATTTACAATGTCAATGAGCCTGCAAACCCAACCAGCAAAATATCAGAACGGATTTATATCAAATCATCAAATTGCAGTAGTCAAAATCTCTGCCTTCTTTCTATTTGCCATCCGATGAAAAGAGAATAGGATAGAAAGAGCTGCGCTAAATATAAACAGAAAAGAAAAAGATCTCCCATGCATAAAATCAATACGAGTGGGAAAGGGATGGCTAGAGAATTTTGGACATCAGAACTTTAGCCGTGCGTTGAGAATGTCTCCTCACGAATAAATTCATAATTCATACGAGTACGGAGATTCCCAATGCACATGAATAAAATCGAAGTTCCCAAAACACGGCTGCCAAGGCTGTGAGGCGGATTTTGTCATTTTGTGAGGCTGAAATCCGTGTTCCAATTCTCTTTGGAAGAAAGAGGGGGAGAGAACATCTCTGACTCTACTAGCAAATGTTAGTATTTTGCATTTAAGCTTAAAATTCTAAGAACTATCACATTCACACCAAGGAGATACGTAGTATTTTTTCTGACTGAATCTACAAGGGAATTAAACTCAAGTCCTACAGTCGTGATTTGTCTACGATGAAGCAACGTAACCTAAAACACTATAATATGGGTAGACAACGGAATCCTAGTCTCCTAAACAGCTCAAACTCATGGAAAGAACTTGTGGTACTGCTGGAAGGATGTAAGAAGCAGCTCATGTTTATACCCCCCAATCTTAAGAGTGAAAAAAGCTCGTGATCAAAGCAAAAGAAAGTTCCATTCATCTATGGTTAATCAATGAGTAAAAATCCTTACCCCTAGAAACTTTTTTTCCTTCAAAGATGCATTTTACCCTTCCTCATCCTCAGATTGGGAAGCTTTCTTAGAATTTGCATCAATCTCACTAGGATGTGGAGCTCCACCTGCGATCAAATGAACAGTAAGACTAATCAGGATGACCATCATTACATGTCAGAGAAGTTTCTTATGGCAGCAATGAAATAATCCTCAAACATGGAAGATCGCATTCAAACAAGCATACAAGCAGCGTAACCACCACTTGACAAAAAAAAAATCCTTTTTTGTTGTTTTTGCTTTGTTTATTTGTTTGTTTTTTTCTTTTCTTTTTTTTTCAGAAAAATGTGAGCTTTCTATTGAAAGAAGTAAAGATAAAGGCTGCTGAGGGAGAGGTTTTCTCCACAGCCGAGTACAACAAAGGAGTAAAACGTTGTCACTTGGCGGTAAGTACAGAAAGCCCTTAAAAAAAATCCTTATTTGTGAACCCCCCTCTATTTCCCCTCTAGGAAATGTAATAGTCTATATCAACCAAAGAAAAAGTGCTGCCCCATCCTCCCACCACATAGAGCCAGGTTAAACCCGTGTACTATGATACCCCGATACTTGTAAGGGTGATATTTCATGTTGAATACTTCCGTTTTTAGTGTGAGTTCCATATCTGGGCCATAAATAAAAAAAAATAAGAACAAAAAATCATTATTTGGAACCTTGTCCCGCCGTGTCCTTCCCACTTTCAAGAATCACAAGATTCATAGCCTTTATGATGCTGCCTTTAAGATAACTAAAGATGCCACTCATACCCAATCAAATTCGATAACCTAACGAGTAGTGATCAAAATTAGGTCCAATATAGCTTGAGGGATGTGAAGTCCTGTTATTGACCTGTTGCAAAGCTGAAGATGAAGGCACATACCTCTATTCGATAACCCTAATAAGATAACGACATACAAAGAAATTTGTTCCATATTACCTTCACTTTTCTTCAAAGTCATTCAAATATCACCACTTACCAGTAAAAGCCCCTAGAATAATCCCCAAAAAACACCAATTTACTTTATAGATCTGCATAAGTGTCTCCACAGGCCTCAAATGAACTCATGAAGTCATAATGCAGGAAATATTTGGTTTGTCATTTTTGGTACTTATGAGTTAAGAACGAGTTCAATGTTCAGTTGCACACCTCTAGAAACAAAGCTGCACAGACCAAGAACATTCTAAGGAAAACTCCCTAACAAGAAAATATGTTTTCATTGTTCAGTTCCTTACTTTGTTGTGGTATGTTTTGGAATCTGACCCTTATCAATTTAATCTATACAAGTTTGATACCAGAACATCGTCTGTTCAGGAAGCTGTGTGTTTTCCAAGTAACGTTAAAAAAAAAAAAACAAAGGATTTTCAATATATTGCTAACAAAGTGAGCTGCTTCATTCCATCATAAAAGTCAAATAGTAAAGTCATATCAACAGAAATTTTCCTAGTTCAAGTGCCATTATATGTTTTATGTTCATGTTCAAAGTTGTGCTTCGATTTTTTTTTTTTTGATAGATATCTGTGCTTCGAATTCCTATAGTCAACAAAATTGATTGAACCTTCCTTCAGAAGCATGATACATCACCATGATAAAGATGATGGTATGACAAATATGTGCATGCTCAGGTGTTATTGAAGACGGGGATCAATACTTGCACATGGAGATGCCAAAACAAAATTTCCATTCAAGTCACGGCTCAACATAAATCAGGTAGTTAGAATCATATCTTTTCCTTTTCACAAACTGAGCTGTGTATTTGTATTTAAATAATGCGAAAATTTAGCTGAATTTCTTTTGTGAGAAAGGTAGGATAATAGGATGGGAACACAAATCACAATAGCTTAATTGAAAAAAACTCGGATGGACGATTCAGTGTATGCCTGCCTCTTAATTCCAGCCCAACCTACCATACAGAGCTTAAAGTTATAAAATCACGTTGTCACGAAGAATACTTGGGCGTGACTCAACTCTCAAGGGGATTCGGTCCATTCTATCCCTCCTAAAATTTTAACAAGTTAATCATACTTGGAGAACAACTGATACAACCAGAGTACTGCCGCTATTTCCCTACCCATTTGGCTAGAGTCGTTTGGAAAGATGGTTGTGACTGCAGAAACACCGAACAACTTCAGAGCGGCCAAGAACTTACCCACCAGAGAAAATCAGGGGGATTAGTTCCATTCTATACCTACAAAAATTTTAACTGGTTAAACATACTTGGAGAATAACTGATATACCGGAGTGTCCTGTCCCTGTTTCCCTAGCCATTTGGCTACAATCGTTCGGAAGGATGGTTGTTGTTGCAGAAACACCAAACAGCGTAAGAGCAGCCAAGAAGACCTTATCCACCAGACAAAACAATATATGCAATGTAGACGAAGTTTTCGCACAAAAAAGGGGGGAAAAACACCACAATGAATTGAGGACAAAAGAAGATCTGGAAAATAGGAAGACTTTCGAAAACAAATAAAATCAAAATCAATGCAGAAAGAGAAAATTCAAGGCAAAATATTCCCCATCTCCAGATCAACCACGTTGGCCAAGTCTACCTAATAAGTTTCAGCTAAACAGAACCAACACTATGGAACGCAAGAATTCAATATCAAGACTTATATACGTATATTAGTCTAAAAGGTTCCAGCAGTGAAGTTAATATTCAACCAAAAGATCCCAAATAAAATAAAGTAGTAAATGTATAGATGTTCTCAATTCGAAGAATTGAGATAAAGCAAAATCCATCTGAAGACATGCATTATGAAAAAAAATGAATCAAAAGTTTTGACAAATTAAGGCAAAACATACCAAATTAATTGAATGAATTAGTTAAAAATAAACAAATTTTCCTCAAAATCGATTATTTGAGATCAATATTTATCTTATAAAACACCCAAAAAGTAAATTAGGGCAAACCATACAAAAAAAGGTTCGCTCTTGCATACCTTCAACAAAATAAGAAGATGAGGGCCACCCTCTGATCGACTTAAGAGAGAGCATTTCCTCCTCCGTTAAAGGATTCGCTAACTTCCCCACCAATTCAACTATTCCATACGGCCGTTTCCGCGGCGGAACCCAGTAAGACGACCCGGGGATGAACGGCAACCAATCTGGTGCCGATCTCCTTACAATAATCCCATGAATCGCTTCCTCGAGCCTACGCAATCCCAATACCTCGACTTCGCTTTCGGGATCCAAATCCACCTCGATCAGCTGCGCTTTCTCCGATCGGTTGGATCTGTTCCGGTGGTTTACCAAGCGCGATGAGGGAGCAAAGGGAGGTAATTTACTAGAGAGAAATGTGGGCGAGGAAGTTCTGATTAGGGTTTGAGATATGATTCGAGCCATGAAAATCCAAATCTGGGAATCGCAGAGAGAGAGAGAGAACGAACGAGAGAGGGAGAGAGGAGCAATTTATATGGATTTTGCGAGCTCTGTAGAAAAGGACACGTCACATGTTCGACGTCGATCGTGATAGACAGTTGTTTCAGTCGTTTGATGCCGTGAAGAGAATGTTAAATGTTGCTAGATTGTGATACACTGTATAGGGATTACCTAAGTCAATACTTCTCTACTGCCGAGATGGGATCCTAAACAACATAATATTTAATCTACAAAGATCCAATGGTTAAAATCTCCAAGACATATCTAGGACCATTTTTTCTAATCAAGATCGTTAGATATTTTCCATCTCCTCAAATCAGGTAGACCGAAAAGTACATCTCCAGTCGTTTGTTTTGTTGAACCTGTGGGACCCACGCGGAGGTTCCCACGTAAGGATCTGGGCCATTTTTGGGAATTGCTGATTGCTGAGAACGCCCCCTTAGACGGTTCGAGACTTCGAGTAAATGAGGAATGCTAATACACAGCTAATTTATACAACTCTTTGTTTTATTGACGCTACAGACAAGATGGGACCACGAAACGCCATATCTAACTCTCTTATCGGGCATGTTACCTTGGTCCCACCATCTTTATACAGAAGATTGTATAAAATTCGCTACTTATTAACATTTTCTCTCCAAATAAATAGTCTGAACGCGAATAAAATTGGAATCAGGTTAAACTTTGTATAGTTGAACTGTGGAACACATGAACCGGATGAAACCGTGAATTCTCAACCCGGACCTCATTCATCCCGCTAATTAGTAATTATCAGTCGGGATTAAGAATGGGAAGAAGAGGGAACCCGTGGACCCCACACGTCAGTCCGACATGGCATATCACGATTGGTTTGACATCGTCCAGAAAGCGTAGAGGATTCGGGCTCGGTAATAAATGGACCGGAGTATAAAAGTATACAAAGTGAACCCGCATCCGATATCCACAGGGGTAAAAGGAGATGCATACTTTTAGCCACCAAAGCGCACTGTGCACACGTTAGCAGGTCGTGCGTCATCATAGCTTTCAGGGATGATACCAGTGGTATTACGGTCCAGTGTTTTCTGAAGGTGGGTTCTGCGTTGGATCACGGGTTGACAAAAATGAGTTGTGTCGTTGCCTCGTTGGTGTATTGAGTCTATTGACCAAGCAATAGACTCTTCGGAGTGGCTTGGGTGTGGCGCGACGACACGCGAAGTTGCTGTGTGGGCCCACAATTCACCAAATGCTCCGTAATCATAGCCGATCACAAGACCTCTCACCGAAGATAGTATGGGCCCATAGTTTCAAATCTTAATTATGAACCGCATAATTTCCCAGCATATCCACGACACAATTTATTTCAAGAAGGTTGCCGGGAAAGTTTACCGGCGACAGTTAACTGTTCAATCTGAGACAAGGACAGCTGTCCGGTCATCGGTCACCATTTTGACGGGCTGAGTCCGTCAACACGTCAACGACAATATCGAAACCCTGCAAAACTAAACTACAACTTATTTATCACGACTGATCCAAAAAATTCCAACAATAAGAGAAACTCGCGACTACCCATTGACTGTCCCATGAAGAGGGGTAATGTTGAAGGCGGGAGACGGATCCACTCGCCCCACGCGGCTCAATGCAACGAGGATGTTTGGGATACATCTGGCAATCGGGTCGTGTGGGTCGGGTTCGGGTTGGGTGAGGCATTTTCGGATTGATTTTGGTTCGGGTTAGTGAATGCTACACCCTGACTTTAAACATTAGGGTTAGGATTGACCCAATTCTATGAATTATTGAAGTTTTAAAAAATGAAACATGAAGAATTTAAGATGCCAAATAAACCATTAAATGAATTAATCTAAATTTTTAATCTTGAAAAGAAAGTTTGCATCATGGTTTTCAAAACCGGATCGGACCGGACAGTTGGACAGGAAAAACCGGGAACCAATCACCCATTTTCCCCCAAAACTGTTTTTTTTTCCCAAAATCATTGATTTTGGTCAACAAACTGTTGAACCGGCCGGTTAACCATTCGAAACATTTGAATCGTTCAAAAGGTTTTGATCGTTTTTCATTTTTTTTAATTTTTTTAATTTTTTGTCAAAACGGGCCGACCATTTGGGTTGAACGTCGGACCATTCAAACCGGTAACTGAACCCCTGACTGGTTCAATCACCGGTTCGGTTTTAAAAACCATGGTTTGCATTCAATTGATCTTGATGAAAGAAAAGATTGACTCTTCCTCTAACAAATTTACCAACAACTATAAAAAACTATAAAATTAAAAAAGTCAACAATAAAAGTAAAGATTAAATACCAAAGAAAAACTAACGTAAATAGATGACTACTATTAGATGGCTAAAAGATATATGCAAATGTCTCAACGTCCAATAAAAATTAAATAAAAAATCAAAATAACTTTTAAGTTTAAACACATTCCATCATTTCTAAAAGTTGTTCCTCCTAAAACTCTAATGGACTTAAAGCTTCCAATGATGATCCTTCAAGAATGCTTGACTCATTTCCTTGGTCTCATTATCATCAATTAAGAAGATAAAATATTAAAGCATTAATGATGTAAGCAATATATATGATAATTAAACAAAAATATATATTATTATCTAAATAAATTATAATGTTTGAAATAAATCAAAATAAAAATTTATTTGACCATGATATCCAAATAACCAATTACGAGTAATGATCAAAGCTTTGCATTTTCTGGCAAAAGAGAAGCTATCCATTTGGTTAGAACTCTACCTCCCATACTAAAGTTGACTCTGAAACAACAGTAGTTATAGGAATACTTAATAAATCCAATGCCAAAAGAGATATTAGAAAACTGATACTGGTTATCTTTCCACCAAGAAAGAACATGCCCTCCACTCTCATGGCCGTGGTGGAGGTCCAGCATGAGGACCTCGGCTTCAGCCGAAAGGAGTGTGCTAATGGTGTTGGGTGGTGTTGTCGGAATTCTGAATGTGATGTGCCATGCGGTGGCATCATTTTGACTTGGTCCTCCCCTCTTTCTGGGGCGAGCCATGGGGGCCTCTCCCATTGGGAGGCTTCAGCCTCGGCTTTGAGGTTGTCCTCGTAGGTGGGTGAGGGAGAGGCCTTGCCCCTACCCAGTTCCAGTGCTGACGTGGAAGCAAATCCATTGTTACCTCAGCCTCGGCTACAAGGGCCTTCGGCTGGGTGCCCTGGCGCCTGAGCTGGTGACTTGGCCACCCACGGATGAAGCTCATCTTCATCAAGTAATCGTGGAGGAGATCAGTTCTGGGCAAACCGGGTTGTGCAGCCAACGGGTCATAATGAGTCAGCCGGCCAATTCGTTCGGTGTCGTTTCATCTTCCCGACGCGAGAGACGCGTATCGGCACGCAGACGAGGTCGTGGAGGCGGTCGTTGCGTGGCCATTTTTGGATGGGGTGCGATTTGGGCCGTTCATTCTTCTATAAATAGGGGCCTTAGTCGCCATTTTCCCCCACATTTGCTCTTGACTGCTTCCTAATAAACACACTCTCATCTTTAGAACTTCTTCATCCTAAGTAAACTTCTCACCAAGTCTTACTCTAACTGCGGCCTGAGAGACCCCCCTAGTGGTTTAGGAGGAACCGGTTCCAAGTCAAGCCTGAGGACGGTAGCCAATTATGCCTTTTGAGGTGTGCATGTATAGCATTTGCCACGCTTGGAGCATGACAACATCTTAGATGTCAATCAGATGAAGTCTTTAGCCAAGAGGTACTACATCCCTCGATCCTACAAGTTGAGGATGCCTGACACTGGTTACCGGCTATGGATGCTAGAGGAGGGGGAGATATGTGTTTATTAGCACTTCCTTGAGTTCGGCCTCAGGTTCCCCCTTCATCCATTGATCTCTGAGTTGCTGAAGTGGTACGGGATCACTCTTTGTCAGTTGGCCCTAAATGCTCTTAGGACCATCGTTGCCATGTTGGTAGTGGCTCAGTTTTGGGACATGGACTTGATGCCGAAGTTGTTTTGAGCCCGTTTTGTGTCGAGGGCACATACTACCGAAGACGACATGTATTATTTCCATCCTCGAAGAGACCAAACTATAGACAACCCGTCATCCGTCCACATTTGGAAGAGCAAATTCTTCTTTGTCTCTTGTCCTGAGGGTTGGTCTCTCAAGTTGGGTTGGGGGGAGATCTACATGTCTACCGAGAAGCCTAAGCTAACACTTCGAGACGATGAAGCCACCGCAGTAACCCATCTTCTTGTTTTGGGAACTCTTTGGGTAACGCCCCTAGTGGAGGCCAAGCTCCCCTTGGTTTTTGCGGGGCTCAACTCTGCTCCCCTTGTTAGGAAAAGTCCTTGTGTCAGCTATTTGACATGTCAGATTTCCTTTTACTTGGTACTTATTTCTTGCTTCTTCTTGTAGAGATGTCGTTAGATGCCAAGCGCATGCTACTAAAGAGTGCTCTAGCAAAGAAGAAGGCTCCGAGAGAGGGACTATTGGGGCAGATGCCGAGGAAGCCGACCGAAGAACTGAGGGTGCTGTTCGGGCAAGGAGAGGTGCAGAGCCTGCCAAGAGGACGCCTTGGCCACAAGCCCCCACCAGTGAAAGGGGTGACAGAGGGAAGAGGCTGGCGGATGGAGGTCGGCCGAAGGAGATAGGCAAGAAGAGGCCGACCGAGGAACCGAGGGTGCCCCCGACGAAGAAACTAGCGCATAAGGACCGCCCCACCAAGGGTGACGAAAGAAGGAAGGACGCTCCCATTGCTCCAAGGAGGCCTTTGGCCAAGGGGCCTGTGACTAGGCCTTTCTCCGCCCCTCCATCTACGTCGGAGCCAACCGAGGAGGGACAACACCTCGTATGGGCGTTTCGGCTGAAGTGGAACATTTGCGAAGGCAACTCCATTGATATCGAGGGGGTTGGCCGAGCTTTGGTGAAGGGGATGATCCCTTAAGGGGACCGTCTTGGTACGATAAAGTCTGACCCCCTCCTCATCCGGGATCAAAGGCTAGACTTTCTATCCAAGGTGAGATTCAACAAACTCTTAAATAGCTTTTCTACTTGCTTTCACTTGCTTGACTAACGGAGGTGCTTTTTGTAGGTTTTCCGACATTACATTGGACTGAGAGATCGGGTTGGCCTCCTCCTCGACCGCGTGGGCTGAGCCAAGGAGAAGAACGAGCAGCTTGCTGTGCGGGTTGCTATGTCGGAGAGTGGCCAAGATGACGCCCTCAAGGCCTTGACCGACGAAAGGCAACTTCGGTAGACACTAGAGGACAACTTGAAGGCGGAGCAAGCTCATCTTGATGGGGTTGGATTGGCTGAGGTCAACACTGTAAATTTACTTCCCAAGCCGAGGTGAGGCTGAGGGATTCAAAGCCTAAAGTCCTAGGTTTGAGGTCTGAGGTCCACAGGGCAAGGTGCCTAAAGACTTGCGAGCAGGTCTTGTGAGGAGGAAAGGGTCAAAGGCCTCGAGAGGGAGTCAGACAAGGCCACAGGAGAATAGGTAATCTCAAAGACTAGTGAGATAGCTTGACTTCTAAATCCTTTACCTAGAGGGAGTCACCTCCTATTTATACTTGAAGTCACCTGGGGGCTATAAAGCCCAGACGGTCAAGATGGAGTCCGTACGCGGGGAGCGCGGCCATCCGAGGCCACCATGTAACCTCGCGCCATTGGTTTTGTGAAGCTCGCCAAACTCAGGGAGCGCACGCGCCCTGATTGGTCTTGACCTGAAGCACACCCTAGGACACACGTAGAGCTACAGTTGGACGAGCTAATCGCGCCTACATCACCTTCTTTCAAAAAAATAAAATTTCAAGCAGAATCATGATTTATATCACAACTAATATTAAGGTGCTTAGTTCAAGGGGCGGGGCAGCACCTTAATATTAGTTATGAAAATAAGTACACTAATACAATTTTGGAGCATATGGATGATTTGGATTGTAGAGTTGAAGATGTGACAATTCAATGGTCTTTGTAGACTGTTTGGATTGAAGATAAGATCCTTCCATGGTCCACAATATCACAATGGCCTAGAGAGACACTTGGGAAAAAATTTAGATGCCATCCATAAGAAAGCAGAGGTTTTTAAATAGGGAAAAGTCCTGATTAATACCCTATACTTTGGGCCTAGGGCCACTTTGGTCCCCGAACTTTAAAATGCGACAATTCGGTATCCAAACTTTTAAAAGGTGACAATCCAATACCTGCCATTAATTAGTTGTTAATCAGCCATTAAGTGGTATTTTAAAAAGACACAAATGCCCTTCAAGTGTT
This sequence comes from Nelumbo nucifera, assembly GCF_055504915.1. NCBI lineage: Eukaryota > Viridiplantae > Streptophyta > Magnoliopsida > Proteales > Nelumbonaceae > Nelumbo > Nelumbo nucifera. The sequence goes on along the minus strand of NC_142656.1, from coordinate 47,589,315 downwards.
ATTTAATTTTCTTTATCAACCATTTAAATGTTGACAAAAAATTAACAGTCCCAAATCTTTCCCTTTTCAATTCATGAAATTTGGGGTCACATTTGAGTGGGCATTCTGGTGACCCCAACTTTCTTAAATAGAAGAGGCAAGAATTTGAGACCATTAATTTTTTGTTAATGTTTGGATGGTTGATAAAGAAGATTAGATGACACTTGAAGGGCATTTGTGTCTTTTTCAAATACTACTTAACGATTGGTTAACAACTAGTTAACATCAGGTATTGGATTGCCATGTTTTGAAAGTTTGAGTAATGAATTGTCGCATTTTAATGTTTGGGGACCAAAGTGGCACTAGGCCCAAAGTACAGGGTACTAATCGAGAATTTCCCTTTTAAATACTTGCAGATAACCTTTTGTTGTCCTTCAATTTGGATTCGAGCTAAGATCTGGCTCAACCATTAAGTCCATTGCAGCCTGTGATTTAATTAGGGCAAAAATGGGTTCGGTTTACAAGTTTCAAGGTTTGAAATCCGCTTCCAATTTGTCTCCTAGAATTGAAATCTTTTCTTCAATTGTCTTTTGATTGTCCTTTCCCTCAGCCCCATTACAATGTAGGCCTCACTAGGCCTCCTTCCATGGCTTTACTTTTGTTGGGTTGCTCATACATTTATCACATACAAAAAAAAATACAACAAAGGTAGGGATGGCAATTTCTACCCTACCTGGTGGATGCTTGTCTCGATGGGATGGTTGTTTTTCTCTTGAAGGATGGGTTTTGGGGGTAATGACGAGTTTTGGGATTCTACAAACCATATGGGTATGGGTAGGGTATGGTGGCTAAACCCAACCCTCCCCAACCTATATATTGTTGGAAAACATATAAACTTTATGTATTAGGTATTGAATTTATTAATAGTTTGAATTTTATGTGAAGAATAATTAATACTTTATGTATTTTTTATATTAATCAAATAATTGGAATTTTGTTGTTTGTTTGTGTTATTTTACTTATTTATTACTTATATATAAAGAGAAATAATAGGAAATTAGATGTAGGCTTTGTAGGTATATGGTGCTCACTCAATCCTTCAAAGTATAAAAGATACCAAATTGATACCATATGGACGTTAGCGATGAGTCCGTAACTCATCAGTCGCCTACGATGAACTTATAGTTTATTGAACATTTGCGATAAATGCATGATTCATTGCACGTTCACGATGAACACGCAGTTCATCGCGCATTTACAATGAACTTGCGCTTGACACGAGCTTAAAACAAGTTTAATTAAACTTGTGATGAAGTTTACACACATGCGGTTCTGCGATGAACTTACAGCATAACTTTTCGATAAACCTCAAATATATGTGGCCTTTTGATGAACTTCAGAGGTACACGGGCTTGTGATGAATCTGAGACCACTACAGAACTGCGAATCATGGTAAACTGGAACTAAATATCGGTTACACATGTAACTTTAAGTTACATACATAATAAGGTGCCACATCGGTTAAATAAGACACGAAAGGAAGTAGTATACATGGGTTATGAGAATCCTCGAGCGAAAGGAAAGTCAGCCCTTGAGGGATCTCTTAGGACTCGTGGTGAAACCCTAGTAATGCTCCTTAATGACTGACATCGAATCTAATATTCCCCTTCCTAATAGGAATCAAACACTTTTGGCTCATTCCTTTCGGGATTTCGGGATCCCTCCTTATAAATAAGGACTCTCCTTATAACGAGATTCATTCATGAACTAGTATTGAACCCCTTGCTCAGCCATCTTGTCACCCCTCTTTTCACCCTAGCCTTCTGGTTGATTCCTTGCTCTCGGCCTTCCTTTGTCTCTTGAGGAGACCATTCCCACGATGCCTAACCACACCCTACCTATAGGTTCTAAACCCAACCCATCCCTACCCTTAAATGCATGAAGGGTTAGGTCGGGGAGGGTTTTGCATTTTTCATATTCAATGATGGTTTAGATTCTCAAAATCCAACCTGCTATAGGTTTTGAGGTGGGTACAATTTAGAGGTTTAGGGAGGTATGCACCATTCAAATCTAACACAAGCACCAAGTTTTTTGTTCGGATCTCGTACCCACAAGAGCCTTATCTATCTACATACCACTATAGCTGCACATTATGTATATCTTACGTATTTACATGTTACGTACAATAGTAATGTCCCATGGCTAGGTGTGTATAAGATTCTTGTGGGTTAGAGATCTGGATTGCCAAATTTTGGCTATTTGGCTTTCCCTATACCACAATATTAAGTTTAACTAAGAGAGTGTCGTAATGGATTCCGGATCTCCTGCCCACATCTACCCACAACACACTATTCCATGCATTGAAAGCATCTCTCCTTATATAATACTATGTACTAAAATGAAATGTTGTACATATGTGGCTGCCATGTTATGTGGATAGATGGGCTTTTAATTGTTTCCATCAGCCAAAATCATCAAAACAGGCCTGTCTGGCCTGCGATGGCCCACATGTACAGTGCCATGCCATGTCGAGTATGGCCCAAACCCCTGGTCGGGTTAAGCAAGGGTTTGAACACGTGGGCCGGTTCGACCCAACACAGGCTCATGGGTCCGGGCCAGGCCAGCCTAACACGGCCAACATTATACTTTATATCAAAATATGATATTTTTGAATAAATCTGATTCCGCATCTTATATTATTAGTCGAGTCAAATGTGAATTCGGATTAGGGCTGTGGAATCAATGGTAACATCCCAAGCCAGTAATAAAATACATGAAACTGGCGTGAAGATCAAATCTTTGTTTATTTATTACTCATTTTGACCTCTCATGAATTATTGTTTTTTGTTTCTTGATTAAATTAATGTGTTTTTGTTGAGACAAAGGGGTTTGCTTGAGAATTGTTTGATAGGAGGAAATTACTAGGCAGGAGAGAAAGAAGAAAAAGGAGCTTTGATGTAATCACTGATGATGGATGCATTATTATTAATCAAATCCTCACCTAAGTTTAAATAAAAAGCAGTAAAAACAGGAACCATGCATACAAATCAAAGCTTGCTCTTTGTTATGGGCACTGGTTTAATTAATGAAGCTATCTTAGCTCAATAATATCAAATTACACTCTCAATTTCTATTTTAAATCAACAACTCTTCTTATATTTAATTTTGATCTTTATGACTTGAACCTCAAGAAATCTCTGGCTGTATTTATTTAAGAAGTATGGACTCCATGCATACATTACTATTTCCTGCAAACTCGACCAGTGGGTGAGCTGAGAGCCTGAGAGCCTGAGACTCTACTCAGTATCAATATGGCAGAACATCAGATCATTAACCCTTACGAGCGTCTACAGATCGTCCACAACTCGGATGACACGCTCACACGACTCAACCATCTCCCCACCACCGCTGCAACTGATGACACCGCCGATCAAAAGTCCCACACCCTAGTTCTTTCCAAAGACATCCCACTAAACATCGTCAACAAAACTTGGGTTCGAATATTCCGACCCCCATCTCACACCTCCTCCGTCAAGCTCCCTCTCATGGTTTACTTCCATGGCGGTGGCTTCATCCTCAGGAGCGCAGCCTCCACAATCTATCACGACTTCTGCTCAAACATGGCCATTCAACTGCCTGCCTTGATCGTCTCCGTCGAGCACCGCCTCGCTCCCGAAAGCCGCCTCCCAGCGGCTTATGAGGATGCAATCGAAGCGTTGCACTGGGTTAGGAAACACGCCTCGCAGAGCGTCGTTAATGGCGAAGACGACTGGTTGAGCAGAGACTCGGTTGATTTCTCTCGGTGCTATCTCATGGGCAGCAGCTCAGGCGCTAATATTGCCTTCCATGCACGATTACGAGCTCTGACGATGTTTTCGGATGCTGCTGATGAGCCCCTGAAGATCATCGGTCTTATCATGCACCACCCTTTCTTTGGTGGGTTTCAGAGAACAGAATCGGAGATGAGATTATTCAACAATCCGAGATTTTCCATGTCAGTTAGCGACTTGATGTGGGACCTGGCGTTGCCTGTAGGGTCTGATCGTGATCATGGTTACTGCAACCCACTGAAAGTTGGTGAGAGCTGCCATGGAATTGGGTTGCTGGGGAGGTGTCTGGTGACTACCTGCGGTGGGGATCCCCTGATCGACCGTCAGACGGAGTTCGTGAAGATGCTGGAGGGAGAGGGTGTAAACGTTTTGGCTCAGTTCGACGAGGAAGGTTACCATCTGGTGGAGCTCTATGAACCAGACAAGGCTCAGGCCCTACTTGTTATAATAAAAGATTTCATTTTTCAGTTGCAGGCTCAATCGGAAGAGAGCAGTTGAGCTTGTATATTTCGTTATCATGAAAATTAAATAAAGTAATTGATGAATATGAATATAATATATATAAATTCCAGAGCCAGACTTGATAAACATGGCGCCTTCTGAGTTCATGGGCAGTCTGCAAATAGTATTGATAATGGTGGAAGAAAGATCTCTTGTTGAACATGTTTAATTTAGGAGTTTGTCTGATCAAAATATTGTATCAGGAGGTTTAAGTCATCTAGAGTTCTAATGGAGATACTCGTTTCAGCCTTCTTTCATACGGTGAAAATATTACAATGTCTCGGTAATACGTATCGGTTTTCTGAATCCATCAAAAAGCCAGATATTGAGATTTAAGAGGACTGGCAATTTTCAGTCGTTAATACCCTGCAAGGACCATCTCTGGTTCAAATATTAAAACCTGAAAGTAATTCTACCATGAATATTGCCACTCTGAATCGATACAATATGCAATTTTTTATCAAGTATTTTTTTGAAGGATTTTTTTTTATCAAGTCTAAAGTATCGAATATTGCATTGTATCGTAAACGTATACTTCAGATCTGCTGACCACAACATATTGATTGCCACACGCTATGTATCACACATCAGAAATGTTGGTTGTACTTTAAAACATCCATATTCGTTATGTAGATGAAGGACTCGTGGGTTTGATGTCGGAAAGGCATGATAGTTAATAAACTTATAGTCAATGATTAAAGCATCGGTATCGAGTTTCGTATCAGATAATTCAAATACGAATACAGATATGCTTTGAAAAAGCATGGATATGAACGAAAAATATAAAAACACTTGAATACATTAGTGAAATGCATACAAATCATATAAATATATTAATCATACTAAACCAAAAGCTGAATTATCTATGAATAAGATATAAACACATGAGAGATGCATACTTCAATAGGTTATATGAAGAGAAATATTACAATAAACAATATCGGGACTCTAAAACATTCAAACATTATACAATAATTATCACTCTTTCAATTTTATTACTATGATTTTCACTTTTTATTAATTTTTGGGAATATTTATTAAATTATTATTTTATTTAAATAACAATTATTTTTAAATAATAAAATAATAAATATTCTTATTAATTTTTGGGAATTTTTAACATATAATGTTTTTATTTTACACATAATTGTAAAATAAAACAAATAAATCATTTAAGGTAGATAAAATAAATTATATTTAATTTTCAGTTTTTGTTAAATTTTTTGGGAAAATTAAATCTTAAATTATTCTTTTCAGTTTTTATAATTATAGTTTTCTGTTTTTCATTAATTTTGTTGGGAAAATTTATTTATTTAGTATTTTTATATAATAACTCTATTTTTTCAAATAATAAATATGCTTTCATTTTTTACATATAATTATGTATAAAATAAAATATATAAATCATCTAAAGTAGATGCAATATATTATTTTTATAATCTTTAGTTTTTATTAATTTTTTTGGAAAATTAAATCTTAAATTATTTATTTTAGTTTTCACAATACTATTTTTTACCATGTATTAAAGATGGAAAACAATCCAAAGATACTCAATGTATAATTTTGTCAAACTAAACATGGATACACCTCTATATTGGTGTGTACCGGACTGTATTCACCGATACGGTACGATACAGCCCAATAAGAAAGTGTATCGTATCAATACGCATGACTCGTAGGATACGTATTCAATCGTAGTGTATTGCGTATTCATAATTATGAATACTTATATGATGTATTGAAAATATCGTATCCATGTAGCCGTCAAGTGATAACCAATCAGCACTGGGTTCAAGGGTTAATTGATCAAAGTCTGTAACTATGAAGCTAATTTTATTAAAAAAAAAAAGTATCAGTCAATCGAAATGCGAGATACAGTGATAAACATTTTTCTGTATCGTGCGTGTGGATGTTTTCAGGAGTAATTTCTCTTTCAATTTCCTAACACCTTCTGGTAATTACATATAAGCCAAAGGCGGTAGAAGTTGCAAATTTGCCATGCTTATGCAACCCAACAACTTCAGTGGCGTTTGGTAACCTTCTGAAGGAACGCTCTTGGTGTTCAGGATTCCAGCCTTCGGAGAACTAAAGATGAGTTTACATCCTCTTTACCCATGGAAAGAACAGGCTGATGTGGCTGCTGAACCATTTAAAAAACTCACTTGAATTTTAAGATGGAAAGAACAGGCCAATGTGGCAAATTACTATTGGTCTGGTACAGAAAATTTTCTCTACCATAGGTACACTGATAGCAGAAAATTTTCTTCACCAACAAAAAAAATTCCATGCCATGACAAAGCTACTTGCCGATATACCAAGTATGCTTCCCTCAAACCAATTGATGGTGGCTTAAATTAGTAAGATCTCTAACTGGTTGAAACAGAGATACCTTACATTGGTTTCCTTCCACTCTTGCTAGCAGTGCAAGAAACAACCATTTTAGTTCTACATGCGAAATATTTATCTTGGAGATTTTTTTTGATTTTTCTCTGTACCAAGTGATTGAGTGAAGAAGAAAATGGACAAAAAAGAGAAAAAAAAGATGAATAAAAAAACATACCGACAAGAATGTGTCAAAATAAGAATAGCTATATAGCCTATATACGTATCAGTTCTGGTACTAAATGATTCAACTTTAACGCCTCCATGTCGAGTTGCTGTGTCTGGATGGCACATCTAAAAAAATAATCACCAACCAACGAAGAACTCTGAAGACAAATCAGACCAGTGGAAACTCTTGTGAGGCTCCAATGACAAGGTTTCACTGACGTATAAAAAAATATTTTGTTAAATTGAATAATCAAAATGACAAGTGAACTCTACTCTAAAGAGTATAATCATTTTTTATGTTCTAACACAAGTTGCAAAAAGGCAAATCCAGACCTCTGACAGATGAAAGAAAAGGAAGAAATAAAAATAAAAATAATATACGCACATGCATATCTTTCTGCTATTTTTTTTTTTGGGGGGGGGGATGGTAAGAGATCACGATACAGAATAAAGACATGCAGATCAAGCTTCTTACCAGAAGCTCAATGGGAACAACTGATTTTTGCTTAATAAAGGCCCAACATTCGTAGCTCTGTGACATGTGAAGGATCAAGCTCAGGGTGAGTCTTATTATCTTCTCGGCTCTCCACCACATACTCCTGGCAATAAATTAATATGAGATCCCAGCTGAATAAGTTATAAAAAGGTACGATAGAAATAAAGATTCAAAATTAGTGAAATTAGAGTTCTTGTATAACTGATCTCTTGATTCTGGAAGAAGACAATGGCAGATCAAATCATGAAAACCTCCCCGATCCATACTAAGAAAAGCAATCATTGATAAAATCTCTCATTTCTTATTCTCACTCATTGCTGATGACTTCAGTTGGTTAATCTCAAGGGTAGGCAGAATTCGCTTAGACAAAAAGTGAAAGAATTGGAAGGAAGCAGGCATTACAATTTGTGGACAATACTATCCTTCTCTTTGGAAAAGGGAGGAGTAGAGGGGCAAGGAATCTGCAACTTTTAATCAAGTATTTTGAAAAGATTTCAAATTTGAAAGTTGTCCTTGAGAACAGTTGCATCGTAGGTTTCAATATGGATGATGGAGAAGTAGCTAGTTTTGGTGCAGTGTTAGGTAATATATGAACTATTCATTACCTTTCAGTGTTCAAGATTCCCCTTCTTGTTGTGAAAAGACTTAAGAAGAATATGAAAGATTTCTTGTGGAGGCCTGGGAAAACCTGAAAAGATTTATTTGATTAGCTGGGCAGCAATGATAAAAGTAAGGGGGACGTACTGGATTTAGGAAGATTGGTAAAAAGGAATTCTATTTTGTCGGGCAAATGGTTGTGGAAATTCCTGTTGGACACTGAAACTATGGCATAATTTGATTGTAAGCATCTATGACATGCTGTCAAATGGTCGTAATGTTGCTGTGACTATTAGAAAGCATCATTAGTATCTTCCTAGAAAGCCAAACTCACATTTGGTATGATTTTTTATTTTTTTTGATAAATATTTGGTATGATTTCTATAATGGAAAATAAGATTCAATTCTTGTAAGATTCATAGTAGAAAGATGAACCTCTTCTTGAGTGATTCCCTCTCCCTCATTCCATCTCTTCTTACAAGCATAAACCGACTTCCTTTTTGTCTCTAGTTCTGACACAGATGTTTCTTGGTCTTTGGAGAGCATAAATCTATTTCTGTTTATTTGGAAGGTAATCTCCTTGACAATTAAAAAACCAATTGTCACATTTGGACTGATAACCCCTTAGGAATATTCTCTTGTGCTTCCTTTTTCAAGTCTTTCTCAACCCATCCTTTTTGCAGGCTTTTCTAGCAAGGTCTATTTGGAGAAAGCTGGTTTCACCTAAAGGGCTTTTTGTTTTGTTTTGTCTTGGTTTTTTTCTTTTTCCTGGGGGGTGGGGGGTGAGGCAAAGTATAATTGTTTTACTAAGAAGAGAGATTTTTATTGAAAGGTATATCACTTGAAAATCAACACTTGTGAGACTCTTCAAAGGAGATGATCCAATTGATGTCTGTTCCCCAACAAGTGTTTTTCTTTGCAATGTAAGCTATAAATCTACTTTCTGTCTATTATACCTCTACCTGTGTGTATCTAGCATTTGGAAGTGGTTCTTTTCTCTATTTGTTTGTAGGTGAACTCCTCTAGGAGATGTGGAAAACCTTTCCATGACCGACCTTCTCACCATACCAAAGAAAGTAGAGAAGAAAATGTGAAAGTGTACAAGTACAGATACTCTATGATCAATTTTGGAGGAAGAAAATGTGATAATATTCGAGGGCACAATCAAAGGACGTTATCATTGAAAACATATTAATAAAGATGGTACATTGGCTTAAAACCTTAGATGCTTTTTCCCCCACCCCGGCACCCCGATTTCTATAGATGATGTTGGGATTCTGCTCAACACAGACTCTTCTTCGAGGGAGAGTTCCTCCAACAGAGAGAGAGAGAAAGAGAACTGAAATTATTCTTCTTGTTCCTTGGTAATTCCTTACAATCTCTTTTATACTTTTCTTTTGCTTGCTCCTTAACAGACTTACACAGTTTACAGCTGGCATCTTGCAACCGCTTCTTGCATCCTTAGTTAGATTCTTGGTTCCCACTTCTTCTTCTGTTGGTGGTTGCTGACGTGGCTTCTTTTTTCCTCTCCTAAAATAGGTGTTTACCACCACTGGCTTGAATTGTCTCCCTGAAGAGTTCCTAACAGATGACATCATCTGAAGGTGGAAATGTATGGCATTTTCTTCCTCAATTACACATATTACCTAGTGAATTGGTGCCCACCCACCTACATCCAACTGAAATTAAACTTTTGATAGTTGACACATGCATAACCCCAACAATTCTGAAATAGAAGTCTTAACAGTCAAGGGGCCATACTAGCCAAGTTCTGAAGATCCATAGGTTTGGGAACTCAAATTTTTTTTTTTTTATCATCAAAGGGTTTGGGAACTCAAATTAGAGATGAATTACTACCTGTCCTGTGATTGAGGTTAGGTAGATCTCTAAATTTTATAAAGCTAGTGGTAGAAGATTCTCAGGTAATAGTGGGATGGCTAAAGAACAATAAAGAAGGCCATGGGAATACCAACACACCATGAGGGAAGTAAACTACCTATCAATTGGAAACCACCTTCATTTGGCTGCAGATTTCATCCAACTGTTTGGCCAACAGATTGCCACACACGTAAGATGAATAGGGTTCAAGTGTTCAATTCTTTTGGAGGATATCTCTCAATGGTTATTAAATGTGATAAGAATGGAGTTAGGTTGCAGACTAGCAGGGGCTAGCAAAAAAGGGTTTTTAGCACTGATTGTACATACCTTTTCTTTATTATATAATCAGTGGAGTTTTGATTGTTACCAATTAAAAAAATAAGAAAAACAAAGATAAAATCTCAGTCTTTAATGGAACTTTCATGTTTACAGAACAGTCAGGTATCCCTTTGATTGTTTGATTCATAGCTCTTGGCCTACTGATTTGTAGCTCAACAATTTGATAGCTTGGTGCTTGATCAAGAAAATTGCTCTACTAATAAACCCAAGAATAAAATCAGTGCAAAGACTCTGAATTGAAGGATGAAAGAAACTCATCATTTCATGATAGAGCTTATAGCTTAAGTGAAAACCTTCAGTTCTATGACATTTGTTAGTTAGCTAGGAGATAAGAATCATTTATGATGACATTCTATCCTATCTTGGAGAGTTATTCTTTTGTTAATTATCCAGAAAAAGACAACAATAGTAAGCTAAAAACGGATAGAGCACCCATTTTGAGGTGTTCAAGAAATGAAGAGTTAAAGGAAGGTTCTAACCATCAAGATAGTTTTATACAATCTTTGAAAAAGAAGCTTCAACAAATCCCATAGAAACCTCAAGTTTAGGGATAGTTATATATATTTTTATTTTTTTATATTTAAATCCTCCATTATTAAGTTGTTAACATTTTTGTGCACAATGCAAAGAATAGTTCTATTTCACTGCTTTAAGACTATAGTGGCAAAATAAAAATGTAATTATTTCATCTAAAACTTACCAAAATATCAGTCATAAAAGATATTATAAACATTCCAGACTCATTATCAAAATTAGGTATTTTCCCTGAGGAGATAATCCAATATTTTAAAATAAACAATATCTCACCAGAACATAGGGGCATAACTACAAAAAGGCCATATTTTTCAAGGTATAAGGATGATGTAGGACCAGCTCAGTTCTAGTCCTTAGAGAATGTTGAATGGTCTTCTTGGATCAGAATTTTATGGCTGTTGATGGATGTAATGGTTTCTTGAAGGAATAAGAGAGAAAATAGAAAGAGAAAGAAGAGAGAAATACTCACCATAGCTAGCATAAGCTAAAGAAAACTCGATAAACTTCATTGCCTTTGTGTAAAACGTCCATACATATTTATAGACTCTAAACTCATAATAAACCTAGGAGTCAAAACTGCTAGACTAAATAATCCTAATAGGACTCAAACTAAGCTGTCATATACTATTTTAATTCAAAGAAGACTCAATAACACTAATCCTACTTATGCAATGACTCTGAAATTTTAAATATAAACAAACTAAAACTATACAAATTAAACCCTATCAATGGACCCCACAAAAAATTGCAAAATTACAAAAATACCCCTACTGTCCAAAAATATAGAAATACATAAAATATCATAAAATTCCAATTTTGACTCTTCAGCTCCTGCATCATTCTCCCTCGATTCAAAAAAACTTGTCCACAAGTTTTGAATAACTTGAGGATGAATAGTTGATATGCCCCAATTAGAAAAGGAGGACTTCCCACAGCTACATGCTTAGACTGTAGAGTAGAGACCATACACAAAACTAGAAAAGGATCTTGAAAGAAATGCTTTTCTAAAACACTACCTTTCATAACCATCTTTGTTAAATCATCAATAACATTAGTTTCTTGAACACTTAATTCAACCAACCATTGTGATGAATCTTCCCCTCGCTTATCCAAACTCTCAACTCCAATATTTGGAGCTTTTCCTCCAACCTCTAGCTTAGGAATCATCATCTCTATACATTCTGCTATACTTGGTTCTTCAACAAACTCTAAGACTCCTTCCATTGTTGATGCTGGTGGAACTTGTGCTATGTCAGGTTGTAATTCTTGAATTAATTCTAGTTGAACTTGAAAGGTAAAGTCACTTACCTCCTTACAGGATCTACTACAATTAGCACATCTGTATTTTGCACCTAAATTTCTTTAACTTGCTCCACTTCTATTTCTTATTGATCATTAACCTCAAGCTGATCATGGATGTTGGAAACTCCAGCAATTTCTATTTTCTCTTGGCCTGCAATCTCTTGATTTTTAATATCTACAACTTCTATAGCTTGAAATTCTTCTTCTTTAGCTGCATCCCCAACTTCAGCTCTAGGATAGCATCAACATGCAAGGAATCATCTACTTTCATTTCAACTTTGTACCTTCTTCCCCTTGATTTCAAGTTCTTTGTTGTAACCTGTTGCTTCTTCTTTTGCTCGAAATTAGTCAGCTCCATATATAGATCATCATGAAAGTCTGGTGGGATGTACTTTTTCTTGCAAACACCTCTTCATGTCTACCCATGTACTAATTGGATCATCGCCTCTATTTTCTAGTTGTTGCTCAAGAGTTCTCCACCATACTTTAGCATAATCTGTCAACTTCATGCGTGCAAATCTAATCCTTTGTTTGTCAAACATATCATGTCAACCAAAATATTCTTCTAGTTCAGCAACCTAATAAAAAAATGCTTGTGGATCATCATCTCCTTTGAAATCTGGTATTTCCCTTTCTCTTCTAGCATGTTGAAAACCTTACTCCCGTAACTAACATTATTAGATCTGTTTTCTTCCACCATCTTTTCAAATAAGTCAACCAAAGACCCTTCATATGGTTCAGAAACCCAATCATCATTGATTTTAGACCTGTAAGATTGTTTAGAAGATACCCTAGGCCTATAGAATCGGTCACGTTGTGAGAACATAGTGAATAAACCGTTAGCTCTGATACCAAACTGATGTAGGACCAGCTCAGTTCTAGTCCTTAGAGAATGTTGAATCATGAATGGTCCTTCTTGGATCAGAATTTTATGGCTGTTAATGGCTATAATGGCTTCTTGAAGGAATAAGAGAGAAAATAGGGAGAGAGAAGAGAGAAAATACCTGGAATCACTCACAGGATGCCTAGAATCACTCTAGAGCATGGGAATCACTCACCATAGCTATCATAAGCTGAATAAAACTCAACAAACTCCATTGCCTTTGTGTAAAACGTCCATACATATTTCTAGACTCTAAACTCGTAATAATCCTAGGAGTCAAAGCTGTTAGACTCATAATAGTCTTAGGAGTCAAACTGTTAGACTCAATAATCCTAGCAGGACTCAAACTAAGCTGTCATATCCTATTTTAATTCAAAGAAGACTCAATAACTCTAATCCTACTTATGCAATGACTCTGAAATTTTAAATATAAACAAAAATATAACTAGAAAAATTAAACCCTATCAATGGACCCCACAAAAAATTGCAGAATTACAAAAATACCCCTACTGTCCAAAAATATAGAAATACATAAAATATCATAAAATTCCAATTTTGACTCTTCAGCTCCTGCATCAAAGGATTTTCATGAGCTTGAAATATCACCTTTGTTAGTTCTTGTTTGGCAAGTACATGGTAGTGGCGTTCATTGATCCTCTGCCCACAGATTATGGCTATGAAGAACCCATAGAGCAATCCCACCAAAACAATAGCCAAAACTGTGAAATTTAACAAAAAAAAAAGTTAAGATGCTCAATAATGATAAAACAAAGAGACCATGCTGAGTACCTGAAGACAACACATATGGAAATCTTTTATGCGCTCATTAACTTTAGGTGATTAAATCTAAGCATGGAATGAAGGTAACAATTGATCGGAGGATGTAATTCCTACTGACCCAAGCACCTTCACCCCCCCTGCCAGCCTGGCCCCTAATTGATTAACTCCACAACCTTTCTAATATATACCAAAACAAGAGTGTTAAACAACATTTGCATTGAGGATACAGCTTATGAATGAAACTGAGACCTGGTAACGAAGAAAAGAATACATAATTACCAACTCCTTGAATCATTTTAACCAAAAGTGTTAAATACTAAATAAGATATAGTATGACCTAATGTACAATAGGAAGCAATTATCCTACTAGAGTGTCTGTAGTGGATAAAGATGGATAGATATAATACAATAAAATATAGAAATCAAAGAAATAGAATGGGAGAGAGAGAGAGAGAGAGTGAGAACAGATCATGACTTAAGAGAGAAAGAGCAGCAAAACTTCAAAATAAACTCTAATCCTTTTTTTCTCTTCCAAAAGTTCAACTACAAATACTCAATATATACTTCTATAGATTCAGTATATGGGTTGTACTTGTAACTCAACTAGGAAACTAACAAAATGATTTCTAATTGCTTTAGAACTAAAACAGTAGGGACACTCAAATATGGATTCAAGCTCCTAAAACAACTCTAAATACCTATTAGTCTATTACAATTGTTTTTTAACAGATTAAATACCTACTACTAATTATACTAAAACTAAACAAAGCCAAAAGCATATCTAAAATGGACTCTAAAAATAGAAATACCCATTCCTTGCTACAGACTAACACCATTTCAGGATAATGGTCATAACTCTCCAAACACACCAGTTCATAAGATGTTGGTCTCTTTGGACAAGCAACTGAAAAATCCATTTCATGACAATAAAATCAAGTGGAAAGGACAAGCTTTAGTCACCAAAAATAGGCTGGAAGAAAAGTGATGAAATTGTAAAGACTTTTCAAAGTTCTAAAATCTCTCTAATAAGATTACTTCAACCTATGACACCAGTAATCTAGAAAAAAAAAAAAAAAAAAACTTCCAAAAAAACTCAAATTGATCAAGATACAAATCACATAAATTATGAATCTTGGCAAGTTAAGCATCAATTTATTCTTACTGATCTTGATTGTCATTTGGATAGTTAGAATCTTTTCTTTATATATGATGATGATGATGATGCACATAGCTGCATGCTAGCTTGATTCAGCAAATGGTCTAGCAAGTAGGCTTTTTTCTTCTCACAAAAACAGAATCATCTGCAAGAGCCAATCTGAAGCCCATGTGAATCAGGGCCACTCAATCAAGGTTAATTTAAAAGCCCATTTTTTTTTCATAAAATCAGAATCATATAAATGGACCAATTTGAGGCCCAGATGAGTTTTCTCTTTAACAGAGGGGCCACTTGAATGGATATAATCAGTTTCATATGCAAAAAAAAGTGTCCCATTCTGACAAATGATAAAAATGTTTTGAGATACATCTTGCATTTTATCTTTTAAATAGTGGTGTTATCATCAAAGTGATGAAATGGCTTCTAGAGCCTTATTATGGAGTTCCAGGGGGAAGTTTTAAATAAGGGGATCTCATTGAAGCTTTGGGTTTAAATCTCTCTCTCATCAAGCCCAAGAGAATGAATTTGGTGTACTGGATTTCTGCTCATACTGAATTTCTTATGGTTAACATAGATGACGTTGTTGTGCTAATCCAGGCTTTGCAGTGGTGGAGGTATCATCCAGTCTTGTTCCAATCAGGTAAAATTTTGCTTTTCCTTTTTCTATGACGACCTTACAACTAATATGGGGACCAAATGTACAGCTTTGATCGATGGTTAAGGAGATGGGTATCCGAAAGGATATGATTTGTTTGGAAATGGGTATCCAAAAGGTTATCATTCATCCTAATTTACACCCGAGGCACAAGGTGCAAGGCACAAAGCGAGGCACGTGCCTTTTTGAAGCAAGGCACAAAAATACAAAAAAAAAGCTAAAAATTAACAAAATATTAAACATAATATAAATAAAAAATATAAACTTATTTTTAAAATAAATGTTTTAAAAAACCTATTATCTAAAATTAAAATACATAAACATAATATGTAAAGCATATTCAAATGAAAATTTAAAAATAAAATCAAACATATAAAACATTTTCAAGCATGTAAAACCCACAATCTCTTTTTTTACTCAATTGCATTACTTCAAGTAGCTAATGTGATGTAAAACATATTAAATTTGATTCTATGAGCTGCCTTTGTGCCACACCCCTCTAGGCAAGCCTAAACAAGTCCATGTTAGGGTCTTAAATTCTTAGTTCTTGCACAAAAATAATGATTTTATAATTTTAATTGCTTTTTAAGAAAATATTTTATTAGGATAAATGAATGAACAACATTAGCAAATAGGGGGTTCTCGGACTTAGAGAGATTAGAGAAAGAGAAGCAAAACTTCAAAATAAACTTCTAATCCTTTTTTCTCTTCCAAAAGTTCGACTACAAAGACTCAATATATACTTCTATAGATTCAGTATATGGGTTGTACTTGTAACTCAACTAGGAAACTAACAAAATGATTTCTAATTGCTTTAGAACTAAAACAGTAGGGACACTCAAATATCTTCTTTTGCTAATGTTGTTCATTCACTCATCTTAATAAAATATCTTCTTAAAAAGCAATTAAAATTATAAAATCATTATTTTTGTATGACTAAGAACTTAAGACCCTAACATGGACATGTTTGGGCTTGCCTTGAGGGGCATAGTACGAGGGTCCAAGGTGGAGCCCCTAGCCCAGCCGCTAGGTTCAAAAAAAAGCAAAAAAGCGTGGAATTTTCAAAAGGTGCACACCTAGGCTGAGGTGCAAGGTGCATCAAATACACGCCTAGGCGCACCAAGCATGCACCTTCTAAAACGATTGCACCTAGGACCTAGGCAAGGCGCATACCCTAAAATGTGAATGTGCCTCGCCTGTGCACCAAGGCATGCCTCAGGTGCACCTTTTAAATCACTAGTCAATGCTTTATCTAAATTGGTGCATGATAGAAGATCTCATGAAATTTACAATTGTATAAATGAGATCCCAAGTCATATCCACAGCTTAATCAGAACAGACGGTCTTGGGATCCCTTTTCTTAAAGTCAAATTATTGTCTTTTTTATATCTCTGGACTCTAACTTTTAATTTTATGAGCTGAAGATTATCTTGTATAACTTTTCAGAAGGGTAAGATTTTTATGTTCCCTTCCCCATAGGCCTTTGTTCTTTTAATAACATTTCACAGTGACCTTCCCTCAACAAGAGAATGTGTGGGGTTAAAAAAATGGTGGTGTTATCCACCAAATTTCTTGCGTCTATACTTCACAGCAGAATGAGGGTGGCAAAAAATGACAATTTTTTCATATACTTGAGGTCTTTATGGGTCTTTTGTTCAATAGCCATGTTCCTATTTGTTTCTAGGGTGATGCGATTCTTAAACCCCTTACCTTATTAGCAGCCATCTCAGATTTTGGTATTCAAAATGCTGTTTAGTCTACTATATCCTAATGATATATTTTTTTCCATCAGCAAAAGAGAACTTGTTAGATTAAAGTTTTACAGATTTGTGTATGGGGTTAATGCTCCCACACTAGTACATGTTTCTGTCCCACTTCACATTGCAGCCCAAAACAATTGTTGCCTCAAAGCCCCTTGTTTGGCAAGATAATCAGCTAGCCCATTTGCACTCCTTCTAACCCATTTGAATTCAGCCTCTACCTCCTTTGCAACCTTTTCCACTTCCCTTATCACTTGTTTGAAAGTCCACGGAGTACTTCTATTATTTTTAGCCCAAGAGATGATCACCTTGGAATCCCCTTCAACCTCAATATGCCTCAGTCCTAGCTGCTTAGCTATCTTCAGCCCTTGTAGCAATGCCATTAACTCAGCTTTTAGAGAGTTGCCAATGCCAATCAGTCCAGAGAACAAAGCTAATATTCTCCTTTTAAAAATTTCCGATTACACCTCCGATACCTGATAGTCCCGGATTTCCAAGAGAGATTCCATCAAAATTCAGTTTAATCCTGTTGCCATCTAAAGGTTTCCATTCCATCCTTACTTTCTCTTTCACTCTTGAGGATTGTGCTACTTCTATCCAAGATCTTAGAATGTCTGTGACTGAGAAGTCTTGAAAGATATGCAAACGTTTTACCCAATGATCTATTTTAACTTTAATGATGTCAATCACCTCCTCCCTTGTTCAACTCTTCTCCAAGAATAATTTGTTATTCCTTTCTTCCCAAATTGCCCAACAAATAGCTGCCTTCGTAGCTTTCCACATAACCTTCCCTCTTTTCTTTGGTTGGCTCAAGAAGTCTCGAATGAGAAGTCCTACCACATCTTGAGGGGAAACCCACCTGCAACCAAGGAGAGTACAAAAAAATTCCCAAATGTGATGCGCAAAGGAACAAGATAATAATAGATGTGCTAGGGACTCACCACTTTCCTTACAAAGGGAGCACATGTGAGGAGAAAGGCAAGCAAAAGGCCTTCTTCTCTGCAGCATATCACAAGTATTTACCTTGCCAAGGAAAATTTCCCAACAGAAAGCTTGAATTTTTGGGGGGCTAGGCTTACTCCAAATTTCTTTCACAGGGAAATCCCCAACTGGGATGCTAGGTGAAGCAAGAACACTAAAAAAGGAAAAACACAAGAAGAGGCCATCTAAAGAGCCTTTCCAAATTCTAGAATCTTCCAAGGATGGGTCCAAGTGAACTTGTCCTATTAGATCCAACACCTGAACTAAAGAGTCATATTCATTTTCCTTGAGGCCCCTTCTGAAACCCAGATTCCAATTGACCCCATTTGGGCCAGGAGTTCCCAAATTACATACAGTTTCCCCTTCAAAATTTGACGAAGTATAGAGGTCAGGAAAAAGATCTTTAAGTGGGCTTTCTCCCATCCGAAGGTCTTCCCAGAAAAGAACTTTATTGCCTTGTCCCATATCAAGTCGAATGAAATTAAGGAAGGCAGGGTAGATTTCATAAATTGCTTTCCAAGGAGAAGTTGAAGAAACATGAGGGGCAACTTTTCCATCCCAACCATTTCCATCCAAACCATGAATACTCTCAATGACTTTGTGCCATAGTCTGTCGCTCTCAAAAGGGAATCTCCACTGCCAATTTCCTAACAGAGTTGAGTTCCTAAGTGAAAGGTTTCCTATTCCCAAACCCCCTTGATCCTTGGGCTTTCTAACTTTGATCCTAATTAATCAGAAGAACCTTCCTCTCCTCTCCTAGGTCCTAGAGGAAATCTCTCATGTATTTCTCTAAGCTCCTTGCTACTCTAAAAGGTATTCTAAAGGTTGAAAGGAAGTAAATAAGAGGTTCGCCAAAGTGGCTTTAATCAAGGTTATCCTTCCACCTAGAGAGATATAATTCCTCTTCCACAGAGCTAGCATCCTAGCAAATCTTTCAATGACTGGCTTTCAAAACGCTTCTGATCTAGGGTTTCCTCCTAAAGGTAAACCCAAGTAGCTAATTGGCCAACTTCTAATCTCACACCCCAAAATCTCTGCGAATCTATGGAGTTCCCCTTCCTCTAGATTAACTCCTTCAATGTCAGTTTTGGTCCAATTTATCCTTAGACTTGTCACCCCCACAAAGTTATCCAATAGCAATTTTAGGTTTACCACTCCTTCCTCATTGCCTCCCTCACAAAAAAAGATTGTGTCATCTGCAAATTGGAGGTGGGTAACAACCACTTGATTCCTACCTATCCTCCACCCACTAATCAGTCCTTGGAAATCAGCTTTCGCCACCATTCTACTTAACACTTCAGCCACTAAAGTGAAGAGAAAAGGGGATAAGGGGTCTCCTTGCCTAATTCCTCTCTCAGCCGAAAAGAAATCCTTCGCTACACCATTAATAAGAATTGAGTAATGGACAGAATTTAAACATCCTCTAATCTAGGATCTCCATTTGGTTCCAAAACCCAACCTTTCTAACGTTTGAAGGAGAACTTCCTAGTTAACCAGATCATAGGCTTTCTCTAGGTCCACTTTGCACACCAACCCTTTTCCTCTACCCTTTCCTTTTTCTGCAACACACTCATTGGCTACTAAAATTTGATCCACAATCTGCCTTCCTTACACAAAGGCACCTTGGAAAGGTGAGATGATTGAAGGTAGCACCTTTTTTATCCTTTCTAAGAGAACCTTTGAAATAATTTTGTATGCAGTCCCAACAAGGCTAATTGGCCTATAATCTTTAGGAGTTTTGGCCTCCCTCCGCTTTGGGATTAAAGTGATAAAAGTGGCATTCACCCCTCGAGACACCTCCTTTGAGAAAGAATTCATTGAACACTTCTAGAATATCAGCTTTTAGCCAATCCCAATATTCTTGAAAGAAGGCCAATGAAAATCCATCCAGCCCGGGGGTTTTAGATCTTTCCATGGAGAAGATTGCATCCTTGATTTCTTCCAAAGTAAAGTTCCTTTCCAGAAAAAGAGAATGCTCTTCTGAAAACCTATCCCCTTCCATTTTCGGTAGCTCTAATGACACTCCGCTTGAATTTGTGAAAATTTCCTTGAAGTGGTTTACAAAGATCCTTGTGATCTCCTGGCTCTCTCTTATTTCCTGATGAAGGGATGAGAGATCCATCATATGGATGGCCGAACCCTACAAGAAAGTTGGGCGAAATTTCAAAAATCTCTCTCTCTCTCCCATGTGGGAATCGCATTCCCTATTTTAGAAAACTGCATTTTCAAGGATCAATCTTGAACCTAAACCAGACCAGATCAGAGACCAAGAGGGAGTTGAGGGATATACCTAATACGAAGTAGTAATAACCTCCAATGAAGGTGTTCACGCCCAAGGAATAATCCAAAGACTGCTTCCACCGAAGATGACACGGTGCAGGATGGAGCAGAATCATCAAGATGGTTCTTCAGCAAGAATCTGATGGAGGGCTAGTGAGCACGACTTCATATTAGCTTTTCTGCCAAAAGGTAATATCAATAACTCTTCTTGATCGCTCCCACAGGTGGAGATCGAACTGGTATGGCGGCAAGAGCAGGAGAGAAGGAGACAGTGCAGTCAAACTGTGTTGTCTCTCTCTGGAATTCAGCAGTCAGTCAGATGATTTCTGATGTGTGCTGAGGGTTCGCCCTGTTCTCCTATTTATAGCCTTAAAAAGAGGTTCTCCTAATCCCATTAGGAGTTTCCTAATCCAAATCTTGTATTTGGATCTGGACTCTCTTTAAGAGATAAGGATAATCCCTTATCTTATTTGCAGATAAAGATCAACCCTCCTAATCTAATTACGAGTTTCCTGATCCAAATCTTTATTTGGATCTGGACTCTTTGAGTGGATAGGGATAATCCCTTACCTATCTGCTGATCTAAATCCCAGAACCGACCCCTTTTAATTAATCTCATTAAGCCAGTTCGAATTAGGGTTTAGGCCCATTTAGTCTATCTGCTCTTAATCCCATTAGGAGTTTCCTAATCCAAGTCTTGTATTTGGATCTGGACTCTCTTTAAGAGATAAGGATAATCCCTTATCTTATCTGCAGATAAAGATCAACCCTCCTAATCTAATTACGAGTTTCCTGATCCAAATCTTTATTTGGATCTGGACTCTCTGAGTGGATAGGGATAATCCCTTATCCTATCTGCTGATCTAAATCCCAGAGCCGCCCCCTTTTAATTAATCTCATTAAGTCAGTTCGAATTGGGCTTTAGGCCCATTTAGTCTATCTGCTCACTTAGCCTCCTAACTGCTGCCCAGTTGATTATCTTTGTATGGTGTGGGACCCAAACATTGATCTACACATCAGCCACATGGGTTCAGCCCAGCCTCTGTTACAAGGCCTAGCCGAATTCACTGTAGGAGACAGTGAACCCCTGAGTCCATCACCATGGGCTCTTAATGGGCCCAACATTTACACTAAATGGTCATTGGGTCAAGCCACCTTATAAAAACCCAAGGACTGTGGGCAGATGCAAGATTAGCCCATCAGGTATTACCCTCAATGGTCTTACACTTAACCTCTCAGCCCATAATGATTAAACACTGCCCGACAAGAGAGGACCTCTCCCTCAGCTGCAAGGTACAATGTTGCACTCTCTACTCACATGGATCCCGGGAATTAAAACCTTTTGCAAACATTTTGAAACCATAATATATATATGTATATCTCTATATAAATATATTTTGTAAAACAAATTTCAACGGTTGAAATCGACTGTCGGCAGTTTTGGTTTCCATCAGAGAGAGTGCATCCCCGATCATTCACTTTGTCCGACAAAGGGGTTGATCCTGTCACTATGATCACCCACTCAGATGAATTCTTGGACTGTCCCAACATACCCAGGTTTGACCCCCTCTAAGGATCTCATTGATTGACATATCAAAGACAGCCCAATCCGACACCTAGTGTAGTATCATAATCGAGTCTAGGGGTCAGGTGTAACATTCCAGTTTTGCCCATTTATCTCCAAGGTCCAGGGCAATAATGGAATTCTGGTCCGATTCAAGGTTTCAAGAAAACCCACACTACATGTACCTCAAGTCTCACCCTGGCAGCTGAGACAAGCCACCCCAACCAATTTGGCGGCACATCAGTGTCAGCCTTAGTAGGATCAATCTCCCCAGATCTATCCAACAGCTGTGAAGATTCTAAACTAACATGAGTCTCATATGTGTCCAATTTAAGAGTATTACACAGAAACACACCATAATAACATGAATCAAATATGTACTTTATTCATTTACATCGGTTTAGTTTACATACCATGTGTTCTTGTCACACAGCTATGAAACCTTGCAGTTGCTGCATATAGATATCTTCACTAAGATCTCCATTCAGGAACGCAGTTTTGACATTCATTTGCCAAATCTTGTAATCATGGTACGCTGCTACAGTTAGCAGGATCCTAATGGATTTAAGCATGGCCACCGACAAAAAGGTTTCCTCATAATCGATTCCTTCTTTCTGAGTGTACCCTTTCGCCACAAGACAAGCCTTGTAGGTCTCAACCTTACCATCCGGGGCCTTCTTCCTCCTATAAATCCATTTGCAACCAATTGCTTTTACCCTAGGGGACGGATCTACCAGAGTCCAGACTCCATTGGTCTCCATTGAGTCCATCTCAGCTCTCATGGCATCTACCCACTTCAAGGAATCTATGTCCAACATAGCTTCCATATAAGTCACGGGATCCTCCTCACTGGTCGTGGCTTCCACCAAGTAACTTTCTTAGTCATAGCCGAAACGAACTGAAGGCCTGGAAACCCGGGTAGATCTCCTAGGTTGGTCATCAACTGGAGCTTGTTGGACATCTCCCACTACCCCTGAG
This sequence comes from Nelumbo nucifera, assembly GCF_055504915.1. Classification (NCBI taxonomy): domain Eukaryota; kingdom Viridiplantae; phylum Streptophyta; class Magnoliopsida; order Proteales; family Nelumbonaceae; genus Nelumbo; species Nelumbo nucifera. Next base: position 47,566,272 of record NC_142656.1, on the reverse strand, counting down.
CTCTCCTCATCAAGAACAACTTCTTGACGATAATTGTTCAGGATGTAATCATCTTCCAAGAAATGGGCATTTCGACTACAGAACACCTTCTGTTCTCTTGGGTCATAGAATAAGTAACCCACAAAGCCTTTCGGGTAGCCTATGAATAGGCAACGGCTGGTCTTGGATTCCAATTTGTCCGCACTCGTTCTTTTAACATGTGTCGGACAACTCCAAATCTTCAACTCTCTCACACTTGGTTTCTTACCGATCCAAAGCTCATAGGGAGTCTTTGGAACTGTTTTGGTTGGAACCCAGTTCAACACATATATCGTAGTCTCTAATGCGTAACCCCAAAAGGATGTGGGTAATTCTGAGTGTACGAGAAGTGATCGGACCACATCCAATAAAGTCTGGTTCCTCCTCTCTGACACACCGTTTAGTTGTGGTGTAGCAGGAGGAGCTAATTGTGATACTATCCCATTGACCTTTAAGTAGTCCCTGAATTCGTCAGAGAGATACTCGCCACTTCGATCTGATCGAAGGGTCTTAATTTCTCTCCCTAACTGTTTCTCGACCTCCTGTCTGAATTCTTTGAACTTTTCAAAAGATTCAGACTTATGTCTCATTAGGTACACGTAACCATACCGTAAGTAATCATCGGTAAATGTTATGAAGTAAACATGCTAGTTACGTGTCCTAACGTTCATGGGACCACATACATCAATATGTATAAGGTCAAGTGTGCCTGTCGATCTTTCAGGCTTATCGTTAAATGGTCGTTTCGTCATCTTACCCTGAAGGCAAGGTTCGCAGGTTGGAAGATCTTCTACAGTTGGAAAATCCAAAGGGCCATCCTTTACCAACCTTGTGATACGATCTATGTTAATGTGGCCAAGTCGGTAATGCCACAGGCACGTGGGATTGACTATATCACAGATTCTTTTCTTGGGGGTATCATCCGACGTAGTTTCGGTTATGTTTGTTTCCAAAGAAGGATGGAGAACATAGAAACCATTCTAAAGTTCTCCGTATGCAAGGAATTTGTTATTTCTTTTAATAGTAATCGTATTATTAAAAAGAATAGAATATCCATCCGCACACAGTTGTGAAACAGAAATTAAATTTCTTCTCAAATTCGGTATATAAAAACAATCTTTTAATGTAATTAATCCTTCTCTGTAATACATGTCTACAGTCCCTAGGGCTGTAGCTGCAACACTTGCAGAAGTCCCCAAGTAAAGAATCACCTCTCCGTCACTCAGTCTTCTGCTTGTCCTGAATCCCTTGTTTCTTGGTCTCCAGGTACTGAGGACAGTTCCTCTTCCAGTGATCGGCCTGCTTGCAGAAGTGACAAGCATCTGATGCTTTGTCCTTCCTCTGCCTTTTGGTCTTGCTAACTTTCTTCTGAGGCTTCTTCTTTGCCTTCCTCTTCTTCTTGCCCGATTTGCCAGCTTCAGCAAGCATGGCAATGGGCTCATCCTTCTTTATCAGTTCATCGGCCCTCTACAACATATTGCTGAGTTCCTGGATGCTTACATTTAGCTTGTTCATGTTGTAGTTCATGATGAACTTATTAAAGGAATGAGGCAAAGAATTTAGAATGGCATCAACCTTGGTGACATGATCAAGCCCGGATCCAAGAGCCTCAAGTTCATTGATGTATCCCATCATCTTAAGACAATGGTCATGAACTTGCTGGTTCTTGGACATTTGCACGGTCATGAACTGTTTCAAGACCTTCTAAAGAGTAGAACAATTCTGCTCCTCATACATCGTCTTCGAACTATCCAAGATATCCTTGGACAATTCGATCTGATCGAACTATCGCTGTATCGGATTATCCAAGGAGGCTATGATGTAGCACCGGGCAAGAGAATTTTTCTCTTCCCATTCTTGATAATCCCTCCTACGAGCCTCAGAAGCCCTATCACTCGAACGTTCCGAGGCAGGGTTTTTAGCTACCTTGTCCAATTTCTCGGACGTCAGGACCAGCATAAGGTTGCGGTACCAGTTAGCGTAATTAGGGCCCTTAAGCTTGTTGTCATCCAACAATTTAGCAAATTGTCTGTTTGCCATTTCTGATAAAGGGCAAAGCAAATATTAGTCCACAACCTTATTTGATTCATGTTATTTACATAGATATGGCTTTTAATCTATGTTCCATTTCCATTTATTCATCTCTGAGATTTCCCTCCTATCTCAGTGACGGAGACTACGAATTATGTCTCCAGAAATGTGAAAAATCACATAGGGTGCATAGAGTCATGTTTCAGCTGCATAACCCCACTACCTTTCTGTGAAGGATCATATCCACTCATCTTATGAGCTTTCCCTTTGACCTCTGTCAGACAAGGTTCATTGCCATTTTAGGTTAAACCTTTCTGTCCAGCGAGTGCTCACCCATCATGTTCGTGAACGCTAAGGTACTGTGAGAGAGTCTTCCATTTTAGGATAGGCCCTTCCCACATCGGTCTATGACACCCCTATCATCTCATGAAACAATCCAACAGATCCAGCAGCAAATGGATAGCCCAATTTTATGGTGGATTTCCTCATTACTGAAGGACCCATCTTCATGCTAATGATGGAAGGCCTTTAGAGAGTTCATCATATGAATCTCCCTATCACATGCACTCATTTCAGTGGAGAGAACGAAATATTACGCCCTAGTTTAATTTAGGTCAAACCAAAGTGGCTCCCACTGACTTTCATAAAGTCGGATTTAGATGGGCCCTAAACGGCTAGGGTTCCGCACGGTTCCTCTTGGGGAGGAAGCTGGAGTGGGGCCCACCACAAAGTGAGATCATCCAATGATCTTAAGGACACCATAGCAATGATGTGCATTCAGCCATGGTGTGCGCAAGAGCCACTATCGTATCAACATGGGCCAAGTACTTATGGCCCATGAACGTTGCACATCACACATCCATACATCACATGCAGGAAAACCATAATTGATCCAATCAATTAAATAACTATAAAACCCATGATTAAAGCCCATAATTATTCATATTATTACTGATTAATATTATCCAGGTATATGGGCTGAATTGCAAAGAGCAGTTCGGCCCATATAGCTTTTATGCTAAAATGGACTAAAGCAGTTTTAACATATTAAAACTGGGTTTTACAGGTGTGGACTGAATTGCATCTTGCAATTAACCATCAATTCCTGGACCCATGAATGAAAAATTAGCACTGAGAACAGCCCCCATCAAACCACAGATTCGGTCCAACCAGTTTGGTCCAATCTGGTTCGAATGGGTCTAGGGTTTGATTTTTAATTCAAGATTTAATTCAAGAATATGATCTGAAATTAAATCACTGATGCAAGACATTCAAGAATCAATAGGAGGGCGGTTCGTAGGACTGCTACCCTACAAAACAAAAGTTAGATCGCAGCAAGCAGTTTCCAAAATTGCAAATCGCAGATAGTCGAACCCTAATCTGCGAAATTCTCCTCCTTGCACTTTCTGCTTTAACTTTGAAAGGAATAAAATAGAAAACCTATTTTCTATTAATATTACATCAAAATATAATTCCTATACATTCCGTCTAAAAATTAAAAAAAAATTAATTACAAACCAAGAATGAAAAAGAATAGCAGAAGCGCAGATTTCTTGCGCCATTAAAGATTTCGATCTCCACCGTACGAACAGCCCAAAAATCAAGAAAAATATGCAGAACAATTCTAAATATAATTCAGATTTATAAATATTTAATTTCAGATCAATCGCCTAAAGTATGGGAACAAATTTCCCAGAAAAGGCTAACCTGCGCAAATCAGGTAGAACGCCTTCTACCCATTTGCACAGACCCAGATCTGGTTAATTTTGGTTCAAGATTTGAACCTAGCTTTAATACCACTAAAGGGATGAGAGATCCATCATATGGATGGCCGAACCCTATAGGAAGGCTGGGCGAAATTTCAAAAATTTCTCTCTCTCCCATGTGGGAATCGCATTCCCTATTTTAGAAAACTATATTTTCAAGGATCAATCTTTAACCTAAACCAGACCAGATCTGAGACCAAAAGGGAGTGGAGGGATATACCAAATACGAAGTAGTAATAACCTCCAATGAAAGTGTTCACGCCCAAGGAATAATCTAAAGACTGCTTCCACCGAAGATGACACGGTGCAGTATGGAGCAGAATCATCAAGATGGTTCTTCAGCAAGAATCTGATGGAGGGCTAGTGAGCACGACTTCATATTAGCTTTTCTGCCAAAAGGTAATATCAAGAACTCTTCTTGATCGCTCCCACAGGTGGAGATTGAACTAGTATGGCAGCAAGAGCAGGAGAGCAGGAGAGCAGGAGACAGTGCAGTCAAACTGTGTTGTCTCTCTCTGGAATTCAGCAGTCAGTCAGATGATTTCTGATGTGTGCTGAGGGTTCGCCCTGCTCTCCTATTTATAGCCTTAAAGAGAGGTTCTCCTAATCCCATTAGGAGTTTCCTAACCAAAATCTTATATTTGGATCTGGACTCTCTTTAAGAGATAAGGATAATCCCGTATCTTATCTGCAGATAAATATCAACCCTCCTAATCTAACTACGAGTTTCCTGATCCAAATCTTTATTTGGATCTGGACTCTCTAAGTGGATAGGCATAATTCCTTATCCTATCTGTTGATCTAAATCCCAGAACCGCCCCCTTTTAATTAATTTCATTAAGTCAGTTCGAATTGGGCTTTAGGCCCATTTAGTCTATCTGCTCACTTAGCCTCCTAACTACTGCCCAGTTGGTTATCCTTATATGGTGTGGGACCCAAACATTGATCTACACATCAGCCACATGGGTTCAGCCCAGCCTCTGTTACAAGGCCTAGCCGAATTCACTGTAGGAGACAGTGAACGCCTGAGTCCATCACCATGGGGCTCTTAATGAGCCCAACATTTACACTAAATGGTCCTTGGGTCAAGCCACCTTATAAAAACCCAAGGACTGTGGGCATTACCCTCAATGGTATTACACTTAACCTCTCAGCCCATAATGATCAAACACTGCCCGACAAGAGAGAACCTCTCCCTCAGCTACAAGGTACAGTGTTGCACTCTCTACTCACATGGATCCCGGGAATTAAAACCTTTTGCAAACATTTTGAAACCATAATATATATATGTATATCTCTATATAAATATATTTTGCAAAACAAATTTCAACGGTTGAAATCGATTGTCGGCAGTTTTGGTTTCCATCAGAGAGAGTGCATCCCCGATCATTCACTTTGTCCGACAAAGGGGCTGATCCTATCACTATGATCACCCACTCAGATGAATTCTTGGACTGTCCCAACATACCCAGGTTTTGACCCCCTCTAAGGATCTCACTGATTGGCATATCAAAGACAACCCAATCCGACACCTAGTGTAGTATCATAATCGAGTCTAGGGGTCAGGTGTAACATTCCAGTTTTGCCCATCTATCTCCAAGGTCCAGGGCAATACTGGAATTCTGGTCCGATTCAGGGTTTCAAGAAAACCCACGCTGCATGTACCTCAGGTCTCACCCTGGTAGCTGAGACAAGCCACCCCAACCAATTTGGCGGCACATCAGTGTCAACCTTGGCAGGATAACTCTCCCCAAATCTATCCAACGGCTGTGAAGATTCTAAACTAACATGAATCTCATATGTGTCCAGTTTAAGGGTATTACACAGAAACACACCATAATAACATGAATCAAATATGTACTTTATTCATTTACATTAAATGTCATAATGTACATCATTCTGATTGGAGCTAAGGGCATACACTATCTAACACCTGACCCCCCTCCTCTACGCTAAGGATTAAAGTTTTCTTTCTCCTTTCATTTGCAATTGCGTGGAGAAACTTAGTGTTGCCATCTCCTTCAACAATCCATTAACAACTTGGTTTTTGTCTCCAACAGATTTCCTCCTTAATATTTCTTCCAATTCTTGCTTGAGTTTCCATCAATCCTCTCTCTCTTCTTCTAATAAATTTCTAATAGCCTCTTTCTTGCCTAGCTCCTCAATCTTCCTCACTATTTTATCTTTTATTTCTTCTACCCTTCCAAAATGCTCTTTATTCCATTCTTTTATTTTCCCTTTTAGCCTCTTTAATTTCCTCACAAAGCTTAACATTTTCAAACTCCCCAAGGGCCTGAGTTCATGCCACCAATCCTTCAATTTGGTCTTAAATGTGTGATCCTCAAACCACATATTTTCAAATCTGAATGGAGTAGGGCCACCCCCTAGAATTTCTTTTTCAATGGAAATGGGGCAATGATCTGAAGTAACCCGAGGTAGCCCTTTCACTTACTATTGAGGCCCACAATTCTTCCCAATCGGGAGTAATGAGAAACCTATCCAGTTTGGAACTGGTTAGGGGGGATTGAAAATTTGACCAAGTATAGTCCACCCGTAGCATCGGAGGTTCACACAGTTCAAGGAAATCAATTAAGCTATTAAACTTTCTCATGCTAGTAGTGATTCCTTGGTTCGGGTTGTTTGTTTTCCCCAAAAAGCTGATGACATTGAAATCACCTCCCACACACCATGATCACTCCCAAATTCCCCTAATAGCACATAACTCCTCCCAAAAAGCCTCCATGTCTCTATAGGAGTTAGGACAATATACATTGGTTACCACCCATTCTCTCCCATCCGATGATCTTCTAATTTTTAGGGAGACTGAAAATCTACCAATCAATCAATTCCTCCACACATTCCATTTCCTCATTCCTCCTAATGGTCAAAATCCCTCCTGAGGTTCCCCATGATGGGGCATAAGACCAGTTTAGGCCCCTGCCTCACCAAAAGCTTCTTATCCATCTTCTATTCATCTCTAATAGTTTTGTTTCTTCAATCAAGATCAGATCTGGTCTTTCTTTTCTGTGAGTATTCCTGATTGTCCTCCTCTTTTTGGCACTTCCTAGACCTCTTACATTCCAGCTGATTATCTTCATTTCAACCTACTTGTGAACCCTTATCAATAGCTGCCTAGTATTCCCCTCTTTTTCTTTTCAGGCTCCTCTCTTCCGTCTTCTCATAATTTATTCCACACTTAAGATTCTCTAACTCGCTTTGCTTCCTTCTTCTTTGCTTTCCTTTCTTCTTCAAATATATCTTACTTCCTTCAATCTTCCTTCCCACTCTTCTCTTTCCTTCTGACTCTTCTTTCTCCTCCTGATTCAGCCTCCATGCTCCCACCTGGGTTAAAGTTCGGGGTACAATCTTTGGTTGAGTGATGGGGTGGTTATTCTCCGAATCTAGGGTCGGGTCAAATAGGTTTTCCAGGATTAAGGACCAGATTCTAGCTCTCTTGTTCTAAACTGTTGTCCGATAGGTCAGAATCTTGAGCTGTGGCACTTCCAATTGAGAGATTACCACGAGGAATGGCACTGGATGGCCCTGTGCAATCAGAGAAGCATAAATTAGAGGGGACTTGAAAAGGACTCGCAAACTGAAAAGGTAAACATAAAGAAGAGGGGTTAGGGACTCCCTGAACCAGCAAGTCAGAATCCTTCCCTTGATCAATACCCACTGATTCAGAAACCTTGGCAGGCAAGTCTAATATAGCATCTACCTTTTGTTCCTCTTGTGCTTCTTTGTCCAGGTTAGTGCCAAGATCCGGCACTCCTTTATTAGTATCTTGATGTTGTGCCTCCCCTAGGAGTTCTCCATCTTCTCTACTGACTGAAACTGAGTCCGCCACATAGACTAGGGCAGGACTAGCACCCAATTCTTCTCTTGGAACCAAGCTGGAGTAGCTAGAGGATTCTTCAAACAAAATCTCTGTTCCCAACATTTCATCGTCCCACAAGATGCAAGTTTTAGCAGTGTTAACACTTCTGATACTATCTTCTAGCTCCGACTCATACACCTCTTACCTTAGGTCTTCCTAGTCACTTTCCTCTTCAGATTCGTAACTCTCATGTCTATTAAATTTTGGATTGGACTTATCAGGAGATGTGGAGTTGTTTGCCGACACCGGCTTCCATACCCATGTGGCAGCGCCTCCTTTGCTGGTGTCTCATGGAGCTTTAGGGGTGGCTCTGCAACTTACAACAAAGCCGCAGCAGGAGGGTGAGCAATAGGGGTCGAAAGAGACGATGATAGACCCCTACTACTGTCAGCCAGTCTTTGGGCTGAACCACGCACCTGAACCCATGGTTCGCTTGGTTCAATCATCGGTTTGAAGATTAGCGCAGATTTAAGTTTGAAGAGGTTTTACCGCCTCTTCCAGCTGTCACCTCTGCGAAAGATTGCATTTCCTATTTCTCTTTTAATTTTTCTCTTTGAAGAAAGAGGCTTGGACAATTCTCTTGATTGTGTCAAGCTCCTTCCAAGCTAGGAAAGGATGGAAAAAAAGAATTGTCTAAGCCTCTATCTTGATGATGATGAGGAAAATCGCCCAACTTGTTGCATGCAAAGGATGAACATGTTTCAGCTCAACTGGTGATCTAAAGGGTTTGAGACCTGCTATTCTTGGTGTGTCCTGGGAAAGTTTGTTGGTATTTATTATGCCTATTTCTAAGCTAACTAAGCATTTTTTCCTAGGGAATTAAAAATGGGTCTTTTTCAAGCATGCTTTTTCTTATAGCCCTCTACATACAAGAATCCTTCTTCAGCTCCTTTTTCTTTCTTTCTTTCAAAAAGAAAAACTATCATGAAGCTAAAAAGAAGAAAAACAAATCATGAATATGCATACACTGTCAGATTGAAAGATAAACAAACCTGCCATTGTGTAAAATCCATATGGGTGCTCTTCATAACCAAACATTTCCCTCAGCTCCTCTCCATAGAATTTGTATACCAGCATACCCAAGAAGGCTACAACCTACCAAAAGCATTTCCCAACTTGAGTTCATTAACCATCAAAACCACATTAGAGATATTTCTAGATACACTCTTGCCTTATTCAGAAAATTGTAAAAGAAAGAAGCTTGATATCTAATCAATCAAATTCCTTCATGTGAATGATCCTAAAATCTATAAAATAATTATTATTAGTAGTAGTTCATAGAGAACTCATATTGGAACTGTTAGCGTAGGGGTATTTCTGTCTCTATAACTAGATTAATGTTGCTGATCTGTAATGTTGTGTTGGAACCAGTGCTCCTAACTTAAATAAGGGCACATATGTCTTTTCAATCATTTTTAATAATATAAGTTCTGTCCGGCCGACTGGGAGGAGGTTATGTTGAGACTTCCAGTTCGAACCAGAATTTCCCCTTCTCTCTTTCTCTCTTTCTTCCACCTTTCTACCTCTCTCTACCTAACCGATCTCAGACAGATAGAATTCTAAGGCAGGCCAAATCATAACATGGTATCAGAGCTGATTGAATCTGCCTAGATTTCTATTCTTTGCACACCCTATCTAGGGTTTCTCCTTTTTTTTCTGCATTCGATTGGAGATAAGGGAAAGGGCTGAAAAGGAGTGATCGCCCTCTTCCCTTGGAAGTTTCTATGCCTCTAGTCAGGTCGTGTGTGGTCAGTTGCTGTGGTTTCTAAGATCGCTCTCCTAATCGATGAAGAATAGAGGGCCGATCTATGTGGTGCAGTGGCTGTCGTGTGTGGACTGATTTCCTGCTCGTGTGGTTGTTACTTCAGTGATAAGGTAAGAGATCTCAGTGCATGATATCTGTTATGGATCAAATAAGAAGTGTGTTTCAGACCATATGCTAGGGTTTCAGACAGTAATGTGCTAGGGTTTATGCTGGTTTTTGTGTATTTCGAAGGAAGAGTTATGATCATATAGTGGTGAGATTTCAGGTAGTCGTAGGAGTAGGGTTTGTGGTGTAAAGAGCACATTTTTCAGCAACAACAAGTGCTGAAACCAGTGTGACAGGTGTGATCTAGTTGTGTGCAGTGTGCAGAATTCAGTGGTAATAGAATTCAGCAAGTGTGCAGAATCGGTGATAACATAATGGGAGATAACAGTGATTGTAAACCTAGTGTGATTTTGCCTACAGACTACCTGAATGTTCAGATGACCTCCATTAAACTAAATGGAGAGAATTATGTGCCTTGGGCTAAATCCGTCGAAGTCTTTCTAAAGGCAAAGAAGAAGGTAAAACACATAAGAGAGGAGAAACCCTCCACTGACTCTCACGAGTATGAAGACTGGGAGCAAGAGGATGCTCAGATCATCACATGGTTGTGGAATAGTATGGAACCCAGAATTAGTGTAAACTTCATGTTTCTTGACACTGCCAAAGATGTGTGGGACCATGCGAAGAAATTGTATTCGGGTCAGGACAATACAACCAGTGTATCAGCTGTATCAAGAGTACTTTAACCTGCAATAGGGCAATCAGAGTCTTGAGGAGTACTATGCCAACATGAAAAACATACGTAATGAGTTGAATGTCTATCACCCTCTCACTTCTGATGTCAAGATTCAGCAGCAATAGAGAGAACAGCTTGATGTGACTAGATTTTTGGTGGGACTGAAGTCTGAATATGAACCAGTACGGGCTCAGATATTAGGAGGATCAGCTCTTCCCTCCTTAGAAGAGGTATTTGCTCAACTCCGGAGGATTTCTATCGGATCTAATGAGAACTCTAATATCTCAGATAGATCTGCCTTTGCTGTATCGAGAGGCCGTGGTACTAGAGGTGGAGCTAGGGGAGCTCAGTCTGGCCGTGGTGGTGGTAGTGGTTCTGTGTATGGCCGAAGTGGCAATGGTGGACCTACTTATAATCGTGGTGGTGGTCGTACTGGGGGCAGAGATTCAGGGAGAGCCCGTGGTAGAGGACGTGGCTCAGGCCCGAGGAAGTGCACTCATTGTGGTATGGATAGACATACCATTAACTATTGTTATGATCTACATGGTCCACCCTCAACCTGGGCCAATCATGCCACGACTGGTGACTCAAGCTCCAGCTTTAGACAGAAGAATCATTCATTTGATCAGATACCTCCTACACCCACAGATGGTCCCGTGAAGGAGATGGTGAGTGTTCCCCGTGATGAATATGAGAGGTTTATCCAATCATAGAAGAACACGGTGACTTTCGCTCACTCAGGTATGGCTTGTCTGGCATCCACACCCAATCCCTGGATCATTGACTCTGGAGCCTCCGATCACATGACTGGAACTCCAAGTGTGTTTTCTTCCTTATCTCATTGCTCAACATCACAATCTGTCACCCTTGCTAATGGTTCCGCATCCTCAATTTGTGGTGTTGGTAATGTTGACCTAGATCCTGTATCCCTCTCCTCAGTTTTGTATGTTCCTAAATTGCCTTTTAATCTTATGTTTGTTAGTAAACTAACCAAATCACTTAACTGCTCCATTACCTTTTATCCTTCTATGTGTCTTTTTCAGGATCTCAAGACGGGGATGAAGATTGGTGAAGGGCATGAAGCTGGTGGACTGTATTATCTTGACGGTGGTGGTGGTAGAACTTCAACAGCTCTCCAGTCATCCCTTTCTCCTCTCCAGTAGCACTGCCGATTTGGTCATCCGTCGCTAAAAGTCTTGAAGTCTTTGGTTTCGTCCTTGAGTCAGCTTTCTGTTTTGGATTGTGAGTCGTGTCAGTTTGGGAAACACCATCGTGTTCCCTTTAGTTCTAGGGTTGATAACTGTGTGTCGAGTCCTTTTTCTTTAATTCATTCAGATGTTTGGGGTCCTTATAAAGTGATGTCATATAATGGATACAGATATTTTGTCATTTTTGTAGATGATTTTTCAAGGATGACGTGGCTCTATCTAATGAAAGAAAGAAGTGAATTGTTTACCATTTTTCAGAAATTTTATGCTGAGATTCGTAACCAATTTAATACCCACATCAAAGTTTTCCGTTCTGATAATGGTCGCGAATATTTATCCTCATCATTTCAGAAATACCTAGACCAACACGGCATTATACATCAGACCTCATGTACCTACACCCCACAACAAAACGGGGTGGCTAAGAGAAAGAATCGCCATCTCCTGGAAACAGCAAGATTCTTCATGCATCACTTGCATGTTCCCAAACCCTTTTGGAGTGATGCAGTGCTTACCTCATGCTTTCTGATTAATCGGATGCCCACGTTCATCCTTGATGGTCATTCTCCGTTTCAGGTCTTGTTTCCCGCTTTGTCTCCGTTTCCTCTTACGCCAAGGGTATTTGGGTGTGTTTGCTTCATCCATAATCTGGGTCCCGGGAATGACAAGTTCGATGCCCGTTCTCTTAAGTGCATCTTCCTTGGCTATTCTCGAACCCATAAAGGGTATAGGTATTACCATCCTAGTTCTCGACGGTCCTTTGTGTGTGTTGATGTCACCTTCTTTGAGTCTACTCCGTTCTTTTTGGGGTCCGGTGATGCTTCTTCCTCCTCATCACCTCCTCCTCTTCCACTACCCGTTGTCGACCCTCTTCCCTTGGTTCCAGCCGTGACCAAATCCTTGCCTCCGGTGCCACCACCTGTTGAATGCCCACCTATCCGTCATGTGTATACACATCGCCCACGTGTACCAGCTACTACTCCGACTACATCTCGTCGACGGATCCGGCACCAGACCCGCACTCAACATCTGAGCTTGACCTCCCCATTGCTTTGCAGAAAGGTAAACGCACTTGCACCCTTCATCATATTTCTAATTATGTTTCACTTACTCACCTTTCCACTTACCATCGCCAGTTTGTCACCTTGTTATCATCAGTTGTTGTCCCTAGGATGTCCAGGAAGCCCTTGCCTCTCCAGGGTGGTGTCGAGCCATGGAAGAAGAACTCTCTGCCCTTCATCATAATCATACTTGGAACCTCGCTGCTCTTCCTCCTGGGAAGCAAGTTGTCGGTTGTAAATGGGTTTATACGGTTAAGTATCTGCCTGATGGTAGTGTTGAACTCCTGAAAGCGCGATTGGTTGCAAAAGGGTACTCCCAAACCTATGGTATTGACTACACAGAGACCTTCTCACCAGTTGCTAAGATAGGGTCAGTTCGTGTTGTGATCTCTCTTGCAGCCATGTATGAGTGGCCACTATATCAGTTTGATA